>NC_136952.1:13595514-13625514 GCF_949987615.1 Pollachius pollachius | reverse complement strand
CGCTGGATCCTTGCAGGTCATTTAGTGAAAGATCCTTGAGTCCCATCATACCTACTTTCTTTAACCCTGTCTGACTGGTCTTAATCTTTCGGTCCAAAAGGGTCACATTTAGCTTACCTGCATTACAGCATTTTAAGTAATTTTAAACAGAGCGTGCATGCAGGTGTTTGTGTGAATGTCAGTAGGCTTAATAGTTTGTGTGTGTGCATGTGTGTCTTTGTGATAAAGATCCATGAGTCCCATCACATCTACTTTCTTTAACCCTGTCTGACTGGTCTTGATCTTTCGGTCCAAAAGGGTCACATTTAGCTTACCCGCATTACAGCATTTTAAGTGATTTTACACGGAGGTGGTACAGTAATGAGCCAGGATTAGGAGGGTCCTTGCTCAAGGACACCTAGAACTTTAGACTGGGACTCAAACACGAGGCACAGACACAATACTATCCTGCCCTAAACCTCCCCCCCCCCCCCTCCCCGTCTCAGCTGCATTCAAGCTCAATCAACATCATAAATCGTTCCCATACTTCCATGTTTTTATAGCTATTACATCCATCTTCCCCGCAGCTAGCGTGACATCACCGCACCTCCAAGAGCAACAAGGAGACACACAATCGCGCCAGCATCCTCTTTTTATTGTTTTGGCGATGTCAAGACGTGTAGGGGAGTCTTCCAGAACAAATTCTATAAGTCGGTAAGACTGTGTGCTCTTAAACCGATTGTTCCGTGTAGAGAACCTTGTTAGACTGCGTTTAGTTTCACTGTTGTTTATTCGTGGCTTTGAAAAAATTACCACAAACACTATTAAACAGACTGATGTATTTTAATAACACCTTCATTGGATATCGGTTACATCTTCAGTAACCTTCTTCGGGATTAGCCGAAAAAAACGTAAACGTTCGGTATTCTTTTGATCATTTATTGCATTATGACTGGGTCGGAAACCAGACCAAACCGGTCAGAGGCTAAAGCCGAATCGTTAGCAACTTAGCAGTGGAGCAGGTGACGCATCGCAACGATGTGCGCTAGGAGAAGGGTGAAGGCAAGGAGTGGAATGTTAGTCACAATATGTTTGGATTGACACCTTCTTCGATTATTGGCATCGTTAAACATATCATCAATTCTGAAGCAGGGGAGAAACAGTCACTAAAATAACACATGAGTAAGGAGTTATGAATAACAAACGGTATAAGGTTGACCATCTGTTGTTTTTACATTCTTTAACCTCAACTAAATTTAGACCTGAAATTATGATTTATTGGGACGTATTTTAAAAGGTGACCTGACTTTTATCGTTTGCATTTAAGTGCTATGCTAACACTTGGTAAAAAGTCAACGCAAACACTTAAAGACTTAAAAAATATGACTTTCCTACTATATTTATCCCTTACAGCTCTCTGTTTTCCCAGCTTCACATTGTGTTAATCATTGCATTTGTTCAAATTATTTTATTCATTTTTCCATTATGCTAACACACCTCATTAAACAACGGCAAGCTACAGGGGTGGACTGGGGAGTTGAGCCATTCAGTAAAGAAACAGACTCTTGAAAAAAAAAATTAGACAAGACCTGTCTAAATGATACCCCCAGCCCCTCCACACCTAACTGGGAGACTAAGGATGCTATTTGGATAGCCAACCGGACCTATAAACCTGGCTGGTGATGAGAAACTAATTTCATCCCTTGTGTTATCGTCGTTTCGGGCTAGGTATCAATTGTAAATGTAACACGTGGTTTATTCCAACAGAGACACAGGGTAAACAAGCTTACGTTCTGGCGGTGGTTCATGAAGCATCTCTCGAACACAGGTAAGAAATACGTTTATATTGGAAGTGGGCGGAATGGTAAGTATGCCACGCCTATAGGTTTTAATTTACCCAGGTAAGCCTTTGGTCCGTCCTGGCTTGGGCGGAAATGGCAACGAGGCCATGGTTTGTAGTGTTTAACTTACCTTGGCTCGATGAAACCCCATTCAACGAAAACCTTGTGATATAATAAATAATGTTTTTTTGGATAGTAGGAATATTGTACATTAAGTGTTTTGAACATTATTGTTTGAAATGATACTCCAACAATTCTAATTATAGATATGTAGCATAGAGTTATCCTCTTGTTTGAATGTTCCTTCTTTTTGTCCTTAACTCTGCTCCAAGCTTGGGGGAACCCCAACTGATAGCTTCAGCTAGACACTTTTTATACAGATTAACGTTGACAAATGGCATTACAAAATGACCATTTACAATAACAGCGGCCTAACTTAAACAAACACCCTCTAATGCCTTAATACATACAAAACACACACACACCCACTCCCACAGGCACAGGCTAACAACATCACAAGGCCGCAGCATAGAACCTCGACAGCTAAAGCAAAACAGACATATGCTATCAACGGCTAAGCATTTCCATTAGGGACAAACCGGCTAGACTAGAGTTGTTCTTCTTGTAAATGCTGGCTAGCGGGCATGCTAATACCCAAATCTCTCCGGACCCTTTCCATACCATAATCGGCCTCATCCTGCCCTCTGAGCGGCGCCCTCAGCTCTGATTAGACCTCAAACCAGCAGATTCCACCAAAAGGAAGTGCTTCTGACAAAGCGCCAAACATGTTACGGGAAAGTTTGTATTTTTTCTCTCTGAATGTCCTTGTCCTGTTGGATTAAAAGGCAGCGCATTTTGAAGCTCGCACTGATTAGCGGCAGCTCTCCAGGAGAGCCGTGTCAGACGGGATTGGCGAGGGATTTATCCCGTCGGATCGGTAAACAGCGTGTCAAGGGGCCTTCAGCGGAGAGTGATGTCTCGCTGTGTGAAGCTCAAGCCCTCTGTGTGGATGCTGCCAAGCTGCTGGTAGTGCACTTGAATGAGGCTTTGGGTTTTTAAAGTTTTCTCTGCATAATGCTAAATGCTCATGGATCCCTCCAGGAGACTATCCCTCCGGGGTATTGAGAGTTGGCCATCGGTTGGAGACATATAATGAAGAACCTGAAGAAAAAAATGCCTGTTTAGAGTCAAACTAGCTAGTGGAAGGAAATGGGACGTCCCGAAGCAGTCTGAACTCCCATTCTGAACTCCCTAATCACTGCCTGAGTCGACCGTTCTTCTGAACCAGGAGAGCGGCCGTCAGGTCGGCCCTCAGTGGTTTTTGTTCCTCTCCCAGACAGTAGGAGTTTGAAGGATGAGGAGGACAGGAGACAAAGGGACTCAAAGATACTCTTACTCGTTCCATCGACCTTGATGTGGATTACGAGGGTATCTCGTTACTCCGGCGTATCTCCAGGATCCATCCATCTCCGCAAAGACCAAAGCTTCTCGGGTCCAAACCTTCTCATGGAGTTCTGGGACGTTGCCATCGGTTCGTTAATTGTTACGACCAGGAGGTTTGGAATGGAGCCCGGTGGGCCTGCCAGGGACAGTGTGGTAACAGCCGTAAGCTGATACTGCGTTTAAGATTCACTGCATGAGGCATATGATCAAGCGTCAGGCCATTCTGAAGGCACCGCCTGGGATCGTCTGCTCGGATAAGCCGCTGTTGTTCTCTAATTTGGCCGCAAAGTGCATCTGACTGATGCTATCAACGCAGCAAGGACTTTTGAATTGATGGATACGTTAAAATAGGATTTAAAATCGTTATATTCTGTTACAATGGAAGACCTTTCCTAACCGTTTGTACCACAAGCGAGCAAAACTTGACTTGACTGAGTCATTTATTTAAACAATGAGGGCCTTTGCGTCATGTTGTTTGAATGAAGGAATGCAAAACACAACTCTAGACGGATAGGCCGGCAGAGAGGCAAACAGGCGTTGCCAGAACACGGCCCTCTGGATGTCCAGACCTCAGCATCAACCGTCGGCATGGAAACCAACAGGAGTGCTGACATACATGATACTTGCAACATGTGTAGCCCTGTCAGCCTCAGAAGCCACACATGTGGTTCCAATGGGAAAATGGTGTGCATGTGCGGGTCATGCATGCATGTGTGTGTTTGTGTGTGTTTGTGTGTGTGTGTGTGTGTGTGTGTGTGTGTGTGTGTGCTTGTTTGGCTGAATATGTGTGTGTAGTTGCTTGTGAGTTTGTGTGTGTCTGGGTGTCATTTTCCAATGTGTGTACTTCTGTGTGTTTGTATGAGAGCATGTGGGTTGTGTATTGTTCACCTCCAGATACTACACACACACACACACTCCATGTACTACACACACATGTAGAAATTAAGTGTGAGTCTACAAAGGTGGCTGAAGTGTGGCTGCAGTAGTTGTGTGTGTGTGTGTGTTTGCGCGGACGTGTGCGAACGTGTGTGCGTGTGTGTGTGTGTGTGTGTGTGTGTGTGTGTGTGTGTGTGTGTGTGTGTGTGTGTGTGAGTATATTAGCTAGGAACAGTTATCAGGTTACCGTGTTGCCGGGGACTGCTAATGAGCACGGACGTTAGTCTTGTTGAGTAAGTGGGTGTGACGGCAGTCAGACTGGGGAGACAGAAAACATGAAACCTCGGCAGAAAGCAGCAGCAGAACTGATAGCTCTTCCTGACCGGAGACACGGCCAAACCATCCCCAGTGTACGTTATGAAATACATATTAATACATTTATTTATGTGTATTCATTTATGTGAGATACATTAATATTTATATATTATGAAACATATAAGTTTTCATTTATTGTGGAATACTTGAGTTTATATTTTATGAATTATATAAGTATCCATTAATTGTGAAACACTTTAGTATTTATATATTTTTAGCTATATCAGTATTGTTTAATTATGAACAGGGTTCCCATGCGTCCTGGAAAACATTTCCAGTCTTAGAATATGTATTGTAAATATCTGAATTGATCAAATGTCCTAGAGAAGCTAAGACTTAGAAATTGCGAAGCTACACTACAAAACGTGTTTCATGTTCATGTGAGCAATGTTCAGTCACCAAGTTGTCTGTTTAAGGTAGTCAACCAGCTCGTGGTGCTTTGTGAAGAGATTCTCGTTTGAGATGTCAGTGAACATTATGGTGAGCCTAATGATATTCATTATAATGCTCACTTACATGTCAAAGGTGATGAGCCAGCTTGCATTCATTTTTAGGAGAAACTCGTCTAAGATGTTAGCAAACATTATGATGAATATCCGTCACTGATGATGATGTCTCCCCTCCCCTTTACACCCTTCTCATCCATTTTGTGAGGGTCAGAGGGGTTCCTTGTTTAAGTTTTAGGTGTTAAGGGTTCAGGGTAACATCTGACCCGGCGATGGTGAAGAGGTGAGCCTTCTCTCTAGTCTTTGGCAGCGCACCATATGTCAAAGTCATCGATGTTATCGACACTTTTACATAATTGATCACACGTGTGCGCGTGAGCTTGTGTGTGCATCTTCTTTCGGTATGGAAAAATACTACATAGTGACTGCCAGTGTCCTAAATATAGGCAGACAGTACAGTCACATTGGGGCCCGGAGCTCAGAGGGGCCCGTGTTGGTGGGCACCACTGTGCACGGTCAGGGGCCCTGTCCCACTTGCGTTGCAGGGCCTGGTGCTTGAGAAATGAGGCTAAAGTACCTTAGCCAAGCTGCTAACGCATCTATCTTATGTTTTTATCCAGCTTTCACCGAAGATATCAATATCAATATATAGTGTAATACATTTCTTTACAAGGCTATACTTATAAGTTCGATTTTTTATTTGCTTTGTGGTGATTTGATGGTAAAACTGTTGGGATTCTGGGATATTCTTGACGTTGACTGCTTTTACTTGAAGATTTGGAATACAACCCACTGAAGTCGTTTCCCAGGCGTCATTGATTAAAAAAATCATGCTGTCATGCGGCTCATTCAATAGAGATCAGATTATAAACAATCTAAATTTTAGATAGCCTATGTTTCATAATCGTTGTAAGCATTTTATAATAATGTGGCTCACTAGCAAAGACATGCTGATTCACTCCAGACCAATCCCCACATTCAAGGGTCTAATGCAGGCGTGTGGTCATGCTAAAATGTTGTGTGAGTAATCTGAGATATAGCGCAAATAAAGTACTTTCTTGGATGTGTTTGTTTTACCAGTTTTCTCTGGTTACCATCAGGACTCGGTCATTATAACATCTCTCTGTCTCTCTCTCTCTCTCAGTCTCCCTGACTTTCTTTCTCTCCTCCCTTTTGTTACTTTCTCACTCTGTTTAGTTTCTTCGTCTCTTCATGTCATTATTGTTTCATTGTTTTGCTTATTTCGCAACAACCAGAATCCCTTTTCTTTAAACTCTCGTCCCAATCACTTTTTCACAAGGCTTTGTCTTGTTTGTGCTGATTGATTATTGCTTAGCTTCATACGCTCTCTCTCAGACTGTGGAAAGAAAAGACACATGTCCATGAAGGGGGATTATGAGACATTAAATACTGATGGCCTGTAGAGAATAAGAATCAAGAAACAAATGCGAGTGTCGATGGAAGAACACGGTCATCGCACGTGTACCACTGCTCAGCATGGAGGCGTCCCCCAAGCTCCTCCAATAACACGCACGCTCTCTCGTCTTCTGAGAAACACGTTGTTGTGTAAAAAGTACTGCATTCTAGGGAGGCTGGTGTGTGTCTGTATGTGTGTGTGTGTGTGTGTGTGTGTGTGTGTGTGTGTATGCATGTGTGTGTGTCTGTGTGTGTGTGTGTGTGTGTGCGTGTGCGTGTGTGCCTGTGTGAGCTCCCATGCTTGAGTGACTTGGCCCACACACAGATTTTGTCTGGTCTGAACGTGGTGGTTAAGATAAACATCGAAGCCCCCCATCATGCAACATGTGGTCTCACCACAGACAGAAGGAAAAAGGATCACAATAGTGTGGCGCATGGTTGGATTTCATCACCTCCCCCTCCTCCCCCAACCCATTGGCCATTTTAGACTTTAAGTCATTACTTAGACAACAAATATCACACTTGCAATGTAATATGTTCTATTGTAATTGACAGGTCTTGTTAAAGGAAGGCAAAGTGATGAAATGTTTACGGAGTGTCATTTGGACTTCAGATTGCCCGCATTCTGAGACGTAGAGGATTTGAACAGGAACCGTTCAGGTAACGGGGCAGTGAACAAACAACCACAAACCATAGATAATGTGCAGAAAAACAATAAATCTGCAGCATTAAGGCGCAGCATAATGTAATGTTATCTAGTGGTATCATGGTTGCAAATGTCAATTTGCCTCGATGCTGCATTCAGACCTAGCCACTGATATTTGAAATCCACCTGAACCTGAACACATTAAAAAAATATATGGAGCTCTTTCCATTTAGTTTATTTACCATCAAGGATATTGTTTTGAGGTCTTTTCCATATGCAGAACATGTGGTGTACATTCAACAATCCAGAGAGAAATGCAAATATTTGAAATATGCCATATGCCAGATCTGCTAAACTTAGATGAAGTCACTCCTTCTCTATCTTTATTTATTCTTCTCAATCTCTGACTCCCACTTTACTCTCTACCTCATCTCTCTCTCTCTCTCTCTCTCTCTCTCTCTCTCTCTCTCTCTCTCTCTCTCTCTCTCCAACTTCATAACTTAACAAGCAGATACATCTGTCATCCAACATCCAGATTACTATATAGTATTTAGAGTCATGTAGCACCTTTATCCATTCCTTACAGTGTATTCAGATGCATTTTTATAGGAGATAAGGTGGGAAGGGGGGGGGGGGGGGTGATAGGGCAGCTCAAGGATGCATGCAGAGCGACTGCAGACATTGGGTCTTCCATCCTAACCACTACACGCTATTCTGTTTCCTAGAGTCCTCTGCCTGGTTTGATGTTTGCTGTTAATGGACTGAATACATACTTTGAAATCCAACAAAAATCCCAGTGACTATGACAGGAGCTGCTACTCTTGGCCTGTGTTGTGTGTGTGTGTGTGTGTGTGATTGTGTGTGTGTGTGTGTGTGTGTGTGTGTGTGTGTGTGTGTGTGTGCGTGCGTGTGTGTGCGTGTGTGTGCGTGTGCGTGCGTGTGTGTGTGTGTGTGTATGACAACCTGCACAGCGTTTGTTTAAATGCTCCAACAGTAGTAGTTCTCGCTCTCTCTCTCTCCTTCTCTCTCTCTCTCTCTCTCTCTCTCTCTCTCTCTCTCTGATGTTCCTGCCCAGTGGATATGCTGCAAAGCCACATAAATGTGCTTTTAATCGGCTGTGTCATGTCCCGGAGCATACAGGGGGGTCAGTCGGCCAATGAGGGGGGAGAGGGGCGGGGCTCCTGTGGATGATGCTCACCTCCGTGACGGTGACCCAGCGATGGCTCTGTGTTCCATCTCATTTCACCGTGTTCACAACCACAGAGAGGGGTCGGAAGTGTGTGTGAGTGTGTCTGTGTGTATGCGTGTGTTTGTTCGTAAGAGTGTATGTGTGTGTCTGTGTGTGCGGATGTGTGTCTGTGCACGTGTGTTTCCATGCAAGAGAGTGTGTGTGTCTTTGTGTGTAAGAGCAGTGTGTGTGTGTGTGTGTGTGTGTGTGTGTGTAAGACAGTATGTGGTTGTGTGTGAGTGTGATTTTTTTGTGTGTTACAGTGAGATATTGTGCATGCGTGTATGTAAGAATTTGTTCATTTGCTTGTGTTTAAGACGGAGATAGAGAGAGAGAGAGAGAGAGAGAGAGAGAGTACCAGAACAATTAGATCATGTTGTTAAAATCCATACCCAGCGTGATCGAGCAGCCGACCAACAGCGATCCACAGAGCCGATCAGGGTTATGGGCCGTGAACTCACAACACAGCGCATGCTATTCCGACGTCTCATTTGTCCGAACCCTATGGTTCCGCAAGCACATAAATTACTAGTCACTATAAATGACCGCGTAACGTTAGCTTTCCCTGCTGGGATCCAACCCAGTCTCGACACACTTAGGACCGCACCGTTTCCATCCACTTTAAGGAGATGGAAAGTTATCACCAGTCCTTCAAAGAGGGGCTTTATTTATCGTTTCATATTTCTTTGCCGTATGACTGATGTGTATATGTAGTGTTTTACATTCAAGACTTCAACCTGAGCAGGCGGGGCCTAACCAGGAAGTGACCTATGACGAGAGGTCACTCGTGTCTTGAAGCAGGACTGTTTCTGTTCGTCTCACACCTTCATAATTGTCGCAGATAAATTACGATGGACAGACAGACAGACTAAATGTTTATATGTGTGTGTTTGTGTGGGTATCCCTGTGTGTATGTGTGAGCAATGTTGATTGCATGCGCATTCGTGTTTGTGTGTATGTGTGTGAGTGGATGAATGTGCATGAGAGTGAATGTTAGTGTTTCTGTGTGTGTATGTGTGTGTGTGTGCACACATGCCTGCTATCCAGATTGGGGCAGAAGCTTTGATTTACAGCTGTAGTTAGCATGTCAGGACACTCACTTGCACCATTTAAATGAGTCGATCAAGATGGAGGGACTAAAGGAATGGAGAGAAGAGAATGAGAGAGACAGAGGGAGAGGGAGGAAGAGGGAGACAACGTTAGTTAGTAGATACCAGTTAGGTAGATAAGGGTTCAGTATATAGGTAGATAAGGTTTAGGTAGTTAGGTAAATAAGGGTAATGGAGATAGTTAGTGAGAAAGGAAGAGAGGGTCAGGAAAATGTGTTTTTTGTCTGTCTTAAGACTCATGGGTATGCTGGAACCTCTGTCTGGTCTGTCTGGGTCGTTTTCACGCTCTCTCCAAACAAACACACACTGAGGGTTGGAGCTCTGTGTATGAGGAATGTAGATATAGAGAGGAGGAAAGAGGGAAATGGGGAGAAGAGCAGACAGAGAGAGAGAGAGTGATTGGTTGATGAGTGTTTTGGTAGGTGTGTGTCAGTGTGTGCATGTATGTCAGTGTTTACATGTGTGTATGTGTGTGTGTGTGTGTGTGTGTGTGTGTTTTGTGTTTCCAAGTATGCACGTATGTCAATGTGTGTGTGCTTTACATGTGAACAATAATCCCAGATACAATTTGAGGGAATCAATCAATGTTTCTCAATGTTCTCTCTGTTAGTGCTAGGTTGTTAAGTGTGTTGCTTCAAGCACATTAGTGCTTTTGCATATGCGTATGTGAGTGTGTGTGTGGTGGCTTGGAAGCTATATGGTTCAGATGAGAGGCAATCAAGCATCGTTTGTGTATCTAGGCAAGGCATGAAGCATCTGGGTCTCACTGGCCACTGCTTCCCACAACACACAACCACACACACACGTCCACGTAGACACACGGATGCACGCACGCACAAATTGACATACACACACAAACACACACACACACACATCCTCCAATATGTGCACACACACAGACACACACACACACACACACACACACAAACACACACACGCACAGACACAAACACAAACACACACACACATACACACACAGACACACACACACACACTCACACACACACACACACGTGTGCCCTTTAAATCATTCTTTAAATCGTTCTCCTCCTATTGCTATTGTAATACATATAAATCACACACAGGCACACGGTCAGATAAACAAATAAGACCTCACAAAGACAAGGATAAGGCTTTCTATCTCAGCTAAAGCTCCCTAACCCTAGCTCCCTCACCATCCCATAATTCAGTCTCGTCCCATTCTCTATCTATCCCCCTCCATGTTTGTAGGTTAGTCCAGTTTGATTCAGGGCCATGACAAACAAACACCCTTCAACATTCGAGGGAATCTCTCTCTCTCTCTGTCTCTTGCACACTATTGCTCTCTCTCTCGGGCTCTTGCCCTCTCTGTCTTGCGCTCTCTCTCTGTCTTCCAATAATCACAGCAAATTCCTCACTCCCCTCTTTCCCTCACTCTCTTGACCTATCACCCCTTATCTCCCCAACGTCACCACCTCCATTTCCTCCTTGACTCCTGTCCAAACTTTTGACATCCTGTTCCTGCCTCGGATTATCACATCTACATTATGAATTTAAGAATGAGCCTACCATGCTTTAACGCTACACTATTATAATAAATTTGATAACAATCCCATAATTAATGTTGTAATATTCCTATGAAAACAAATGGAAGCCAGCTAAGAATTTTCCATGAATAGTATCGTAGCATTGTAGCAAAGGATTGGGTTTCGTTAGGCCTATTTTCCTGTACCTATTTCCTCCAATCAAAAAAACAAATGTGTGAACCGTAGATTAAGGATATGCTGGGTGCTGGATGCATTGGTGGGGGCAGCAGTCTAAGGTCAGTTGAGGTTGGGGGGGTTGAAGCAGACCAGAGGGAGACGTGGGGGGGGTACCAACTCTTGTGATGGATTAGGTCAGAGAAAGACGGGACAAATGAGGAGGATTATGATGACAGAGGGGGTGAGGAGGCTGAAGAGAAGTGGTGTTGAGAAGGGGTCACATGGCTCAGGTCACAGTAGGAGAACACACAGTGAAGTGTGAGGTCATTGTTTAAGCTGACCTTAAAAAGCAGCCTATTTAAGGAACGGTAAAGGAGTGGGACACTTTATCCCCGTGGCTACGACTGACAGCAACTTTGTGATACTTTTTTAGTACTGTCATCATGTTGGAGTATTATGATGAGCAAAGTTGTACATGAAACGTGACACACCGCGGCGTTATACTGTAAGTGTCAGAGAAGCTTAATACTCTCTCAGACACGAACATGAAAATGAACCGCCGCTCAGACGGAGCTTCACACATCCACACACCCCGTGGAGTTAAACTATGAGTGTCTGGGAACCCTCTCTCGGACGCGGCCATCTAAATCAACCCCGCTCATCAGCACACACCTCGTGTGAACACCTCTAGAGGATACTAAATGGAACTTTGACGTCACGTATAGAACGCAGCAGTGTCGATGTTCTCAAACTGTTTGTAAGAGACTAGAAGGAACATCGGGTTTCACACCAGTTCTTTTTAAATGACTTATTTTAGTAACAGTGACAAAATGGAATAGATGACTATGTTGACGATCATGTAAGATATATTACCTGTTCAAAAAGAAAAAGAAACGGTTTTGGATTCACTACCCCTTTAAAAGTGACCTCCTTTCATTTTGTAGGTTTCCATTAGATGGTGAGATACATAACGTTTTAAACTAGCATAAAATTCAATCATGACAGTGTTCATAACAAATCAATAAATTATTTGCCAATGTGATTTTAACCTTAAATCAGCAAAACTAAATCTTCCTTTCCTTGCCATTTAACATATGAGTATTTAAGGAAGATGGCAAAGCCATACAAAATCGGATAAATATAAAATATAAATATTTAACATAGGCTATAGAAAATAACAATAACAGACCTAAGGCCTAAAATCACACTTCAAAATAATATTAACTTTTGGCCCATTTAGCGCTGTTGGCGAAGAGGAACAGGTACAATATTTGAATTCTAAACCAAACCCAAAAACATCACCATCCTAAACTAACAGCTAGATGTCTTTCCACCCTGGTTCTGAACCACTCGGCGTGGAATCTGGACCCAGACAGGCTCTATTTTGTGAGGCGTGTGTGTGTGCAACCTGTGGTTTCCAGGTCGTGTTCTGCTCTGTTTTAATTACCAACCCCCATGGGCAGTAGAACCAAGTCCGCTCCGTTCAGGACTGGGCTTCCACCTCTACAGCTTTCCACAGAAACGAACAGAGACGAACAACAACAAACCCACCGACGGCCAAGTTCTTCCCCCCCCCCCCCCCCCCCCCCACCCCATTTCTCAGCAAAAAAGTAAAATCTTTAATTGCTCTAACACACACTCAAATACATGCTAATGCATGCGCTTTTTTATGAGCCTAGCATCGCGCATAACTAGCAGGTAGCTGTTCGTTCGTCGTCCATCATCCTGTCTGCCAACATCAAAAAAACAACACTCCAAAAAAAACTGTACTCGTATAAAAGCCGCGGTTGGGCGAAGGTTGCCAGAGTAAATTGGGTGGCATACGGGGGTTTGGAGACATTTCCGTCTTTGGAGGAACCAGGGTTCCCCGGTCGCTGTTTGGGATGGAACCGTCCCCGGGCAAGGCTGCTTCTGAGGGCGTCTTTGTGGCCCCCCGAAAAAATACCTTCGTCAAAAACCGCAAAAGTTATCGTTGGAGCCGGGGAACGCTCACGGGGGCTAGGGTGCACCACGGACGACATCACCCTACACCCAATTATACCGTACCTCAGCCCCCCCTCACGACCAACCCCCCCCCAGTCCCCTTTCTCCTCGACCCTACACACCTTAGACAAACATCACCCCCCATCACCTCAACTCTTTCCATCCATCCAACACTACTTTACACACCTTTCTCCTCTCCTCCGCTTCTCCTCCACCCATCTATGTTTTTCCCCCTGTTTTTTTTCCCCCTCCCTCCTCGTTTATTCCTTCCTTCCCACCCATCGCTTGGCCCCCCCTCTGTCAACACACCATCCATCTCCCCGCTCGCCCGCGCCAGGTAGTACACACTGCTTCAGACATACGACTGGTCGTGCTAGTGGTGGTGGAGGTGGAGGTGGAGGTGGGTCGGGGTGTGAGACCCCCTTGGTCGAGGCCTTATGTGTTTCGAAGGTGTCACCAAGTCCATAGCGACGCCCATTTGAAAAGACTGTCGTTGTTGTTGCTGTCACTCTACTGTTGTAGTGTTGTGGGGCCATGCTTCAGTACCCCGCTGATGTTACATTTTTATCCTTTATTTAGCTTAACTCTTTCATGGTCTTTTATTGATTGCTGTTTTTAAAATAGGATTCCTGCCTAATTTGCCGCACTCTGAATGTTGGAGGGTGCTGTATAAATAAACAAGTCCTGCCTTGCCTTCTGTCTTTTAACACAATGTAGTTTAAAGTGCCATTGTGCAAAAATGGCACTGTTGCTTTTAAGCATCAGCGTACGGGTGGTAAATCCGTCGTCTTCTACTCTCTCTGGCACCTCATCTCAATTGCCTTACCTTATACTTTTCCTTCAGATATTAATGTTTCTATACAGAAGACTCTGACTTTACCTCAAAGCAAAAAGCATTAGGTTTGATCTCCATTCTCCCCTTTATACTGCAAGATTCCTAACCCTGACTTACAGTAAAGCCTAACCCCTTCTTACAGTGATGCCTAACCCTGACTTATAGTGAAGCCTAAACCTGACTTACAGTGAAGCCTAACCCTGACTTACAGTGAAGCCTAACCCTGACTTACAGCGAAGCCTAACCCTGACTTACAGTGAAGCCTAACCCTGACTTACAGTGAAGCCTAAACCTGACTTACAGTGAAGCCTAACCCTGACTTACAGTGAAGCCTAACCCTGACTTACAGTGAAGCCTAACCCTGACTTACAGTGAAGCCTAACCCTGACTAACAGTGAAGCCTAACCCTGACTTACAGTGATGCCTAACCCTGACTAACAGTGAAGCCATGACCCCAATTTACATGATGTGAGGAGTCTAGTGCATCTCGCTCAAAAAGGCCTACCAGAGATAGGCTACTTGGGATTGAACACAGGACCTTTGGCCTGGGAATCACCCTTACCGCAGGACTATCCCCCCCCCCCCCCCCCCCCACCCAGTTCCTACAGTATGTCCAACATTCTCCCAGTTTCCTTCTCTCTTGTGTACTTTGCAGTGTGATGGATAGGTGAGCATCCAGGAGCTGTCCTTACGACCAGAACACTGAATCAATCAATGAAGTGAATGTTTCAACTCTATTGTATACTATAATACTGTACAAAGGAGCCTTCAACGGCTCCATTGTGGGAAATTGCTGCGATGAATCACTGAAACTTGGATTCATTTGATGCTCCTCCTGAGTGAGTCATCACGGGATTCCTCTGGAGACGGCATTCTCCGCAAGAAAATCCCTTTTAATTACAGTGAACAGCGGGGGGAATTATGAAAAACCTGACTCCACCATCAAGAGTCCTCCATCTTGAACAGACAGAAGGTGCCTCTCATAGCACGTTCCAGAAGGTTTGCTACGTTCTGAGTAAACACGTCTCCAGGTTTCGGTGTAGGATGCTTGAGTTGGAGTCAGTGGGGGGGGGGTTGGTTATTTACTGACTTATAGCGTTGTTGCGCTGGCACAGCGCGGGATGATGGATACCGCTGCAACGTTAGCTCTGCTTAATGCGTAAACATTTCGTAGCGCAGAACAAATACAAGTTAGCGGCATCCATCGCCAACGGGTGTATTTACTGACACGGTTAAAGACCAGTGAGGGCTTAGGGGAGGGAGAGTCTGAGCTCAGGCTTAGATTATTAGCAAATCTTTGTCATCAATTATTGGTTTTGCTGTGGATCGGTATGTAATGAGGAGTTGGACAGCATCTGTGTTTATGTAGGAATCAAAAACGATGGTCATTATCGTAATGGTTGACATTTTTCGACCAATCAGAGTGTTTGGCTCAGATAACCTCTTGTGTTTAACTTTCCTTCTCATCTATCATCCAATTGCATTAATGATGTGTGTGTTTCTGGGAGTGTATGTGTATTGGGTATCATGTTTTTGTTTATCTATACATGCATGTGCGCATGCACATGCATGTGCGCATGCACATGCATGTGTGTATGCATGTGGGTATGCAGTGATGGTGATTTCCGATGGATGAAAAGTGCATCCATAACTCCCCTAGATGACCTGCTGCTGCCGCACAAAGCTTTAGTATGAATCCACGATTCCTGGCTTTGCAAACAGCAAAAGGTCCCATGGTCGCACACTATTGGCCCGTTGGTAAACCAACAGGATCTGAGTTGGAACCCATCCAGTAGCTGGTCTTAGCCTCAGCCTTATGCCTATAGTCCAGTGCCTGTTCAACCCAGTGTCATGTACTACCATGGCTCAACCCTCTTCATAGGAAACCTGAGGCTCAGCACTTATTATGCACAACATACAAACCACCAGGGCAACAGAAAATGTACATCTTGGCCTCCACAGTGTTGTTGGATTTGTCTTTATTTCAACTGTTAGAATTTGTTTGGTTCAGGAGCTAAACCAATGGTTATGTGTCTCAAATAGTAGTTATTTTTAATGAATGTTATTTAAATAACAGCTTTATGGAAGGGTGGATAGGTAAACTTATGGAAGGGTGGGTAGGTAGAAGCTACTTTGTCTCTAATAGGCCTTAGGGCGACCAAAGGATGGACAGTCTCATTGAGTAACTGACCACGCCCGCGTTCAGGTTAGATTCAATGAGAACCCAATCTAACCCTATCCTTCCAGTGCTCCTCACTCTCCTTATTCTCCTCCTTCCCATCACTTACGTTTCTGTTTTTTGTCCTTCCAGTCTGCCGTATATCTGTCCATCGCCGTGCCATACTTCCACATTTCCATTTCCTCCACCACTCCAACCACCTTGGTCTTTAACGACCCACCTCTTGACACTAGGGGGTCCCACCCCACCCCACCCCAGGCACCACCACCCACCAGGTAGCCCTGGTGGTCCGTCAGCCATCACTCAACTCAGACAACAAAGGGGACTGCTCTTGTCCTGAATGAGGTCATCACTGTGCTGCAGAACCACGATGAAGCCTATTCAGAGGTTTATATATATATATAACTTCAGATGACTTGAAATACATATGATTAAATATAATAAATATATATATTTATAATAATATAATGGTTGAATATAGATGATACACATTTTGTATTTTTAGATAAATAATATTTATATTATCTATTATTTT
Source organism: Pollachius pollachius (assembly GCF_949987615.1). Classification (NCBI taxonomy): domain Eukaryota; kingdom Metazoa; phylum Chordata; class Actinopteri; order Gadiformes; family Gadidae; genus Pollachius; species Pollachius pollachius. The sequence goes on along the minus strand of NC_136952.1, from coordinate 13,608,941 downwards.
TGCCATTTCTTATGTAATCCCGGAGTCCATGGCCATCTTCAGAATCTACAGATATTGATGCCCTATAGCCCTCTCTGCGCAAGTGTAAAAGTCCAGAACGTTCTCTGGCCCCTCCGTAACCCCTCTGAACCCACAACGGTGTGTTAGATCTCTTTCTGATGATGAATACCTTTAAGCGGTCAATTTGGTGAGAAAGAATCTCTGTGCTGATGTGGACCCAACGTTGGCTATGTTATATCCAGGGCTATTAAAGGAGCATTACGGACGCACCTCTGTGGACTGAGCAGCCGCCAATTAATCCATTTTATTAACGATCTCAAGCCTTCTGTCCGTTGTGTAACACGTCCCGTTTTCCCCTTTGTCCTCCTGCTGATTATGGGCTACTGCTGTTTCTTATTTAAGCATTTCAATTTGTATTTAGGTTAGCATTAGTCGTATTTATTATTTCACATTTTATGCTATCATATATTTGTGTATTCATGTAAATGAGACACCTTGCTAATCAAGTCTGTAATGGTAGACGTTCAGGGAGAGTATGGGGATGGGTCCAGTCGGGTCAACCCCCAACTGGTGACCCCTTTTTTGGGTTTTTTGGGCATTCACACACACACACACACTCACAAACACACACACACGCACGCACGCACGCACGCACGCACGCACGCACGCACGCATGCACGCACGCACACACACACACACACAACTTTGTATCACAGATCCTATGAACTTTGACATACTTGGAGATTATGTTGATGGTTTCAATAAGTTTTTTTTTTTTGCTGTTTAATATGAAAATTATATACTTTGAACAATTGGGATAGCTTCTCCCGCCCCCCCCCCCCCGCTGAGAATCACTGTCCTGCATGACTCCATGTTGGTCAGTTGTACGCCCTATGTCCCATGACACTACATGATGTCCACATCCTGGGATATTTCACAATGTGCACACTGGAGGGTAGGAGTTAGAGCTGTTTGGTTAGGAACTGATTCAGTAAATGGGACATCATGCAGAGCTAAAAGCGCGTTGTGTGTGTTCATATGTATGTGTGTTTGTGTGTTTTTGTCTGCGTGTGTGCATCTGTGTGTATGTGGTGTGTGTGTGTGTGTGCGTGCACGCTTGTCCCATCTTCACAGCAGGGTCTTCTGCTTGCTGCTCGGTCTCACCGTTAATCTTGGCTCTAATTTGTTTTTACAACATTTTATGCAGACTGAGAGAGACTGCACCTCTTGGTGTGTGTGTGTGTGTGTGTGTGTGTGTGTGTGTGTGTGTGTCTGTGTGTGTGTGTGTGTGTGTGTGTGTGTGTGTCTGTGTGTGTATGTGTATCTGTGTGTCTGAGGGCCTGTGTGTGCCATTATGTAGGACAAATATGTGCTTGGGATATATATTTGTGGATGCAGTGTAAACACATTCGTCTGAGGGGGCTCAAGCATCTCCTGGGATCATCCTCTGAAAACCTCAAGCTACTGCTCAAGTATTTAAACTTACCATCCCATGTCAACAAGACCGTGGATTTATTCCAGTTGAATTGAGTGGTTTCAATACAGATTATGGACGCTTGACAGTTTTTTTTATTTTTTTCTTCTTCATCAGTTTTTGTTTGTTGGCAGTGATGAGACATGAGAGTTATGACCAACCATAGACTGATGGTATTACAATTCCCGGCCTAAACTTGTGGAGAAAGAAGTAGGGAACTCTCTATGATGGCTGTTACAAAAAAGTATATATATGTTATACATGAACTATACTAAAGGAACTAAAGGGTGAATCAAATGTGAAACCTTAGGAAATTTTGACTCCAATTTCTAAAGGTGCAGTATGGAGAATGTTGAGTCCGAAAGTTTCCGAAAGGTGACTTAACTGACTTGGCAGTTAGAAAGGTGGCCCCATCTTGGCCGTATCCTTCTTCAGCAACAAAGAAAACAAACGACTCACGCTTGCACGTGAGACGTGCAAACATACAAACGGCGTCTCCCCACTGTGTAGGTTTAATGGCTCAGTGCTCATACTCCTGTGTGTTTTCTGCCCCTCCCCCCGGTTCTCTAGCGGCCCTCGGTGGCGGGTCGCCCCGGCTCCGCTAACAGGAGGCTCCAGTGCGGGCCGCGTGCGGAGCTCCGAGTGAGGGCATGGATCTGTTTCCTCCGGGTGCGTTTGATTACGTCTTCGTCTGTCATCGGGGGGGCTTTTAAGTGCAGCAGCAGCAGCAGAACCGCCGGCGATTGCGTCGGATGACATAACGTTGTGGGGTCGGACATGGCTCCTCGTAGTTAATGAATGGGCGGGGGTCAGGGTGGGTGGGTGCTGTGCTGGTCTTGGAGCCCAACCAAAAAAAACACCAAGTAGGTATGGATTGAAACATCAGAGGTAAAGAAAGAGGGGACGTTAAGAAGGAGCCGGTTGAGATAAAACATGGGACAAAGCAGGAGGCGGTATATAAAGGTTTGATCGCCCCGCTCGTTCACTGACACAATGTCTCCAGTCCTCGGAAAAGGAAATAACACAACGCAGCCAAGACTCAGAAAAAAAAGAAGCAGCACTAATGCAACTTTATCGACGTTTAACACTTGATCCAAGGCAATTAATACATCTGAAGGTAATATATGAGTCAGGGCACAACCATTGTGTGGGATTACTGCAGTCCCATGTGAATAATTAAAGCGTAACCCCCAAATCAGCAGGGAAGTTGAATGTTTTGGTCAGGGAAATGTATCATGGGAAAAATGAACTAATTAATCATTCTTAAAGTCCTTTTTCCCCCTCCTTGTAAGTTTCCTATTTCCAAATTCTGCTTTTCACTGTTAAGTATTATTGAAACAAAGCCCAGTTGAAGCCATTTTTCTTTCTTTAATCTATTTGGCCCCCTTTGGAGAATAGGGCGTCCACCATGGATCTCCACCTCACTCTCCTCTCCGCGATGGTCTTTGCTTCTTGCCAGAAGGTCCCCGTCTTGGTCAGGTCATCAAGCAGTCAGTTGGATTCAGGTCTTCCAGGCTTCCTCTTGCCTTGGGGATTAAAGTCCAGAGCTTGTCTTGCTATATTCCATAGACAGGATGCCGACGGCAGGTCTGCTGACATAGGGTGGGTTGAGACGGGATACGAACTTCAAATCTGAAGACATGGGGTGGGTTGAGACGGGTGAGACAGGAATCCAAAGACAAGTCTTCAGACATAGGGTGGTTTGCGACAGGATGCCGACGGCAAGTCTGCAGACATGGGGTGGGGTGAGACAGAATGCCTCCAGCAAGTCTGCAGACTTGCTGGAGTCTATAGACACGGGGAGCGAGACAGGATACCAAAGACAAATCTGCAGACATGGGGTGGGGTGGGACAGGATTCCAAAGACAAGGCTGCAGACATAGGGTGGGGTGAGACAGGATGTGTAAGACAAGTCTGCAGACATGGGGTGGGGTGAGACAGGAGAATCAAACAGACGCATGGGGGATCAAACCAATTAGTCACACACCACTAGGCCCTTGGTTCTGCCCCCAGATCAAACCATATAAGCACGAAATAGATGAAATCAGTACTTCTACGATACGTGTAAAATGGTATAACTCACAGTAGGAATATGGTAGTGTTGGGCCATTTGTTGATATTCAGGCAAAACAAAAACAACAGATACTATCTGGAGTTGGGGAACCTAAAATGACATGGCCTCTCTCCAGATCTCCCAGTTGTTTGACCCAACTTTCAGTCAAAGTACACATTTCACATCTTAAAATAAGATGTGGGTTGCCCCAGAGCAGGAACACACAACCGAAACGCAACATCAACCTCTCCACCAAATATCAATTATGTCATTATCCCCCGTCCTGAAATCACACACACCTTACTGTAAACACTGACACCATAGCCGAAGGCCCGGAAGCTAATCATACGAACATACATGTGCCCCCCTAATACGCTTTGACACACACCTTTTCAACATACACACATAAACACCTCTGTTTCTGTTCCACTACACCTAGGTTCAGGCTAAATCTTGGTGAACGTATAATAACCTCTTTACAGCTCTGTATATTATTTCAAAAAGCCTGACGCCATTAGCAATTAATCCCAATCAATAAGAACTCTTTATCCCTTTCTCTTTGGTTCTGTTTCCTTTGCTACTCTCTCTCACACACTCTCTCTCACGCTCTCTCTCTCTCTCTCTCTCTCACTTTCCAAGGTACACAAACAGGCACACCGCACTAGGGCCGGGGGAACTCGAACCCGCGTCCTACTGGCGGTTTTAATATCCTGCAATGAAAGCTGGCTAATTCCCATCGCTCCGGGCAGACCTGCAAAACACAAATAGACGGCCATGTGTTTGCGTGTGTGTTTGTGTGCCGGTGTGTGTCTCTGTGTGTGAGTTTGTGCATGTATGTGTGTGTGAGTGTGTTTGTGTGTGAGTGTATGTCCATAAGTGTGTGAATGTGTGTGTGTATGTGTGTGTGTATGTTCGAGTTTGTATGTGTGTATGTGTGTTGGGGTGTGTGTGTGTGTTGGTGTGTGTATGTGTGGGTCTGTGTGTGTGTGGCTGTGCATGGGTGTGTTTATGTTTATGAGTATGTGTGTCAGCGTCCATGTGGCTATGCGTGTGTGTGACTGTTTCTGTGTGTGTGTGTGTGCGTGTGTGTGCTCCTATGATGATAGCTACTTACCTGGCCAGCTCTCCCCCTCTCAGCTCCAGCCATGAGTGCTGCCCTCCTCAGGCACGGCTTCTGTACGGTAACAATATCTGTATCTAAACAGGAAGCTCATTTCAGGCTCGCCCCTCACTTGCACCATACTAAGGACAAACAACACACACATTATATACATTACGTGCAATCGCTCGAACGACCGACCGTATAAACACAACATACGTGTAGCGCAGTGTGTTTGTGGGGACCTACACAGGGCAGGTTAGGAACCATGTTAGGAAACAACACGCTTGGATAAACACACGCCAGGAAGGTGTGTGTGTGTGTGTGTGTGTGTGTGTGTGTGTGTGTGTGTGTGTGTGTTTACTCACGCTTATGTATGTGTGTGTATTTGTGTGTATCTATTTGTGTATGTTTGTGTGTGTGTGCGAACACATGGGTGTAGATCCTTTACGGTCGTCGCATGTATTGACGTTATTCTATATTTGTACTTTTATACGTTCATGCGTATTTATCGCTGCTACAGTTAAAGTGAGCGCGAGAGGAAAGTTAAACAGAGGTCAAAGAGCCAGTTTGTCCTCCCTGCTCCTGTTTGTGTTTTTTCAGAAGCAGATAAGGGTACCCTGAAACGGTGTGGTATAGGTATGGAAGCACAAAGTCCTTGGGGGAGTGCCATACTGCAAACAGCAGAGAAATTGTTTCTGTCACATCGGATGAAAAAATAGGCAGAAGTTGTAGGGAAATTCAAAGTGGAGAAGGGAAGAGAGACATACAAAGAAAGAGAATTGAGGTTTCTGAATAGAAGAGGAAGTAAACATAACTAAGTTAAAGATGAAGAGACTATGGACAGAAATATGAGTTTTCTATCTGACTATAATAAAACCTTTGAAGACAATGTGTTTTTTCGTTAGGTTGTACTTTACTGTATATATTGTAGCATGTATTGTAGTCAAATGTAATTATATCATTAGTTATACTCCAGATTTCAAAACTGTTACTTATCCATAAATGTTTCTACATTTTTTACAATTATGTAAGTGAACATTTGGGTTTCTGTGTCCCAGGAAACACAGCTATAGTAATAACACCAGTAAAACCAATAATAAATACAAGAGGGGATAGGGTGTCAATTATTGAGTCAAAGCTTGTGAAAAATGAACATTAAACCATCTTAATCTCATTTTGAACAGAGTAATCACCGTCCATAAATCCCTGTGGGAGAAGGGGGAAAAAAAGAGTATGAATTGGCTGTTAGATTTATAGACAGCATAACGGGCCCAGAGTGAGTTGAAGCTGAAGTTCCAAACAACCAAAGGACCCTGATCACTACAGAGGGAGTGATACACGACCTACCTGCCTCTTTAATAAGTCTCACCGCAACACTGTATGCTTTACGAGTACAGTACACATATACAGTAAGGCCGTCAAACCCTGTGTTGTCTTTGCTTCTGTCTTTCCCCCTATCTCTACTTGTGTGTGTGTGTGTGTGTGTGTGTGTGTGTGCGTGCGTGTGTGTGTGTGTGTGTGTGTGTGTGTGTGTGTGTGTGTGTGTGTGTGTGTGTGTGAGAGAGAGAAAGAAGAGAAAGGGAGAGAGAGACTGTGAGAGTGAGAAAGAGAGAGAGGCCGATGTAGTATTCCTATGTGTGTGTGTGTCCATGCGTGGATGCATGCATGCGTTTGTATTTGTGTGTGGCTTTCTGTGCATTTACGTGTGACTCTGTGTGTGTCTGCGTCTGTGTGTTTCAATGTGTGTATATGTGCAATGCGTGTATATATATGAGTTTTTCTGTACATTTTACGTGTGACTGTGTGAGTGTGTGTGCGTTTATGTGTGTGTGGCCCCTACGTCCAGCGGCCCATTGCATTTCCCTCCCCCTGGACAGCCATGAACGGGGAAATTACCTTTAATACGCTTAGCTTACCCCCCCCCCCCCCCCCCCCCCTACCCTTGTCCCTCAGTCCATATTAACACTAATCTATCAGACTGCATGGCTCCCCCTCGTCTCCCAACGCCTGCAATGTGCACAAGGCCTTAGGGGGCAATCAGCCCAGCGGACCGAACCATGCTGGTGGGGGGTGGGGGGGGGGGGGGTTGCACTCTCACAGATTCATCAAAAAACTAAATAAACTTTGACCAACCCCTTAAACACCCCAGAAGGCGAAATGGCGTAAAGAAAAGAGCTCTCTCGTTGTGCGGGACTATTTATTTAGTGTTCGTTAATTTGCTTGCAGGAAAGTTGATAAAACAAGACACTGCATGGTTTATGGGACACGGTCTGAGTCCACGCATCTTGTGTGTTCCTTACCTTGGGTTAGAGGTGAAGAACTGATGGCAGAGAAACGTTAGGAGAGAAGCAATCATGTGGAACTGCTGTATCAGCAGTTAAAAACAGCTGAGGTTTTCGTCGTTCAGTTCGGAATGGGTTTCTGGCCAAATAAACTACCAAATATTGCAGGTGTGAATGCATATAATTCAGATCTTCCACGGGTATACTGTGTCTCCAAAAAGGACAAATATAAAAATATCACAAATATCATTCATGAATCATTTTGAAATTCAGGAATTAATAAATACAATTTGTTCAGTATAGGTCAGCACCTGGTCAAGACCCAAATCTCAAACCAGCTTGTGTGTTATGGCATGGCGGGCTTTTGTCTGGGCCACATTCTTCCTTTAAAGGAAAATACACAAAAGGTCTTGACATTGTCCAGAATATGGATAGGGGAACCTCCGTGAGGGACAGACAGGAGAAGGTTGCAGAAAGGAAGCGTATGGCTAGAAGGAGCTCCATGAGGGAGAGGGAGGAGGAGGTAGGAGGAAGCAGTAGGCCAGGGTTCAGAGACGTATCTCTTCCAGTGATTTAATACGGCTCAACAACAAGCCTGAACAAACATTGCTACATATCAAAAATGTAATTAAATTTTACAGAAAGTTATATATAATGTACTTCTGGGAAACAAAGTTAAAGAAATAAGTGGGGTACGCCACAAAGCTACGCTCATTTCCAAGTCATCTTCCACAACATCTATTTACCGTGATATCTTAATGTGCAATCAGAGGAGATAATGAAGCCCCGGAAAAGGGAACATCCTTCTATCCAGCCGAAATGGTCATCTATCATATGCAATAAATGAATACCTTTCCGATGATAGTTAAACGATAATAACACAAACACTTCCTTGTTCAATTACTTTAACAACAAGTTAAAGTCGTTTAAACATGTCTATGGCTCTGTCAAGTGAACAAGTTCCTGAGCCATTGAGAGGCTGGGAGAGGGGCAGCCTCCTGAGACGGGGAGGCTGGGGTTGGGAGCAGCCATCATGCAGAGGCTGTGACTGAGTGTCCCTCCCAGCTAATCTGCCCCTGATCTCTGGATGCAGAGCCTCTGCTGAGTGCCTGCAGGTACACCCAGGGGCTGGCTTAACTCGAGGCTGGCTTTTTCTTAGAATCAAACTGCTAATGTGTTTTTCTATTTGTAGCAGGAAGATCTAATCACCACACGAAGGATCAACAATGTGTGACTGTTTATACAAACAGACATAGAGGCATACACACAGGCACGTACGCACACACTAACACACCAAGGCAAGCAAGCACACACACACACACACACACACACATACAGGCACGCACACACAAAGACAAAAAAACACTTATAAGCACTCTCTCTCCCTCAGCTTCTCCCTTCTGTTTCTCTCCTTTTTTTATCTACTATGTTTTTTTTAGACTGTATCACTAATAACACACATTTGTACCACACATTTGTTTTACTACCGAGAGGAAACTTGCCTCAGCTTAAGAATTTCGTCCCACAGAAAGACCATGAGCACACTGCTCCATACTGATATTAAAATGCATTGACAAACGCACACACACACACACACACACACACACACACACACACACACACACACACACACACACACATACAAACATACACCTGCACATACACCTGCAAAGACTCAAAATACAGTAGTGACACGTGTGTGTTATTATTACTCAGAACACAAAACCCACGTAACGAGAAATAGAGAAACCGCTCACATGATGGCTGTTGGTTCCATCTCTTTTCTTTAGTGTGGAGGAGTGAGGCCCAGGAGTCTCCGTCACACACCTGTAGGGCTCCGGTCTGCTGTCACTCCACACCTCCGGCCACCGCCATGTTGCAGTCTGCTCCACGTGGCTACCACTACACACCCGGGGCCCCCCCTGGTTGAGAGAGAGAGAGAGGGTGTGAAAGAGAGAGAGAGAGAGAAAGTGAAAGAGAGAGAGAGAGAGAGAGTGAGAGAGAGAGAGAGAGAGAGAGAGAGAAAGTGAAAGAGAGAGAGAGAGAGTGAGAGTGAGAGAGAGAGAGAGAGAGAGAGAGAGAGAGAGAGGTTTGTTATGGCATGTTGCCACTCGAGGTCCAGTACCCCAACGCCCCTGTTTGTTTGAGCAAGGGGCCCCCTCTCTCACTCTGTCTCTCTCTCTCTCGCTCTGTCTCTCGCTCTCTCGCTCTGTCTCTTACTCACTCTCTCTCTCTCTCTCTCTCTCTCTCTCTCTCTCTCTCTCTCTCTCTCTCTCTCTCTCTCTCTCTTTCTATCTCTTCCTCTCTCTCTCTCTCTCTCTCTCTCTCTCTCTCTGTCTATCTCTCTCTGTCTCTCTCTCTCTTCGTCTCTCTCTCCATCTCCATCTGTCTCTCTTCGTCTCTCCCTCCACCTCTCTCTCTCCTCTGTACTCTCTCTTTCCCTGCATGCTGTTTGGCCTGCCAAAAAGTCTGAAAATGAAACGCAAGAAAGCTGTCAAAAGGCCCACCTGTCACTGAGAGAGAGTGATGGAGTTACAGTACAGCAAAGAGAGACAGAGTGAAAGACTAGAAGAGCAAGAGGTAGAGCCAATTGGACAGAGACATAATGAGCACGAGTGTGGAATGAGAGAGTGAGAGAGGACGGAGACAAACACGAGAGAGATCGATGCCCACATCAAGGGAGAGAGAGCTAAAATATAAAATATAAGAAAAAATATCCATAAGGGAAGAGATATATCCGGTTACCGATACAGCAAAGAAGAGGGGGAGAGTCATTTAAAGAAAGACTTCAATCTCTGAAAGGAGGGAAAATGAGAGAGAAGGAGGTGAGGGGAGGAAATACGTGCTTTGCTCAGTGTGTGACACAAGTAGCAGACCACTAAGCTTCTTCCATGACTTATTAAAACCTTCCACTAGACTAGATCTCCCTCCCTCCCTCCCTCCCTCTCTCTGTTGCGATGCCTTCCCTCTCTCCATCTCCAACTCACCCTCCGTCTGTCTCTGTTTCTCTCTCGTTTTATCTGTGTCTCCATCACTCTCCTTCCATCTCGTTTCTCCTCTCTCTCCTTTCATCTCTCCCTCTCTCCTTTTATCTCTCTCTCCATCATAATATAGTTTGATAAACATTTGAGGTGTCTAGGGAATATGATGTTTAGGGTGCATATGTTACATGTAGGTATGCATGCATGCACAGGCATGCAAACAAACACATACGGACACACACATACACACACAAGTGCAGACGAACACATGCATACACACACGCACACACATGGAAACATGCACACACACATGCCCAAACGCATACACACACACACACACAAATGCCCAAACGCATGCACACAAACACACACACACACACACACACACACACACACACACATACACACGAACACAGACATGCACACATGCATACACACACATGCGCACACACACACACATGCGCACACTCACGCACACACACACACACACACACACACACACACACACACACACACACACACACACACACACACAAACACACATACACTCACATCAGCATATATTCCAGGAACAATTTGTCCACAACCATATAAATGTGTAACGTAAAAGATGAGGTCAAAATACGGGGAAAGAGGGGAATGCATCATGCAAGCTCCAACTGCTAATTACAGACTACATTTCCCACAAATCACCACTCCCATCAATCCCAATAACCAACAAAGATGTCTCAAACAACATGTCTGGGTGGTTGTCGTCCACTAATTAGATTTCGGTCATCTAAACACTGTGTTCTGCCCAGTCCAGACAGGGGAAATGGTTGCTCTTAGAGAGGAATGGAGTGGGAACCTTTCGATTGGAAAGTTCTGGAAAAGCACAGCAGAAGTTGAGCATGGTGTGTGGCGCTTGGTGAGGAGTTTGGTGGGGCAGTTGGTGAGAAACACCTGGGGGGAAGATGTTTGGGTGTCTAGATTTTACATTCTTGGCCATGTAAAGTGCGATGTTGCTGTGTACTGTTCCGTGCGTATTGGGGCGCATGCGGTCGGCTGTATAATCTCCCTTAGAGACACTTGGAGACTAGATGCAGCATATGAAGAGTGGGAGAATAATATTTTGATTGCAGAGAATGAACCAACCACAAGATTTTACTTCCTTTCAAAAATGTATTTCTGCAGTAAAGCAGTTACGATTAAGCCTTTCAGAATATGTCATTGAGGAACAGGATTATATAAACATAATATACATATTTGTTAACAATGACTGTTGCCGCATTGTACCAAACCCGACTCAATCAACAACAGCCCAAATAAAGTGCAACTCGATATGTCCTTACTTCCAGCATCAACCATCAACTTTAACTAGAGGAGAGAGAGAGAGAGAGAGAGAGAGAGAGAGAGAGACGTATAGCGCAATGACCAACACACAGTGTTGTGCGTCTGTTTGTGTGTGTGCTTGCATATATATATACAGGGAATAAAAGTGTGTGAATCTTGAATTAATTTTGTGCATGCGTCTGTGATGCTGCAAAATGTGTGCGAGAGATAGAAAAAAGATTTTGCGATCACACCTTTGTAACTGAGGAAAAACGCGTTGGTGTTCCTGCGTGTGTGTGCGTGCGTGTGTGTCTTCCTTTGTGCATGCGTAAAACAAAAAAAAGCACGTCTGCGAGGTAAGAGCGCTGTATGGGTGTGTATTGCAGCGTGCGTTCCAGTAATGCTCCAGCAGCACCTCTCTCTCTCTCAGACACCGAGGGGTCGACCGTATGTAACGCACACCCCGCTGGAACACAAGCCCACAGGGCCAGAGGTACAGCGTCTGAGCCCGGCCCCGTCTAGCTTCCTACCTGGCCTCCGCTAAGCCACGCATTTACCACCAGCAGCTACTGCTACATGACTAGCAGTTAGTGGAGCAAGTACCTCACGGTATAAGACCCCAGGTATCAATAGTTTCACCGCATTGGATTTAAAATATCACTAGCCCCTAAGCATGAGCAATGTGATGCCCTTGACATTTTATAGCCCGTGGTTTAAAGTAAGCGTGTGTGTGTGTGTGTGTGTGTGGGTGTGTGTGGGTGTGTGTGTGTGTGTGTGTGGGTGTGTGTGTGTATGTGTGTGTGTGTGTGTGTGTGTGTGTCCGTGTGTGCCTGTGTTTGAATATGTGTGTGTATGAGTTTTTGCGTGTGTGTGTGTGTGTGTGTATGTGTGTGTGTGCAGTTACAGATTTCTATGGGCGGGAGGTTCACGGAGCATTCAAAGGTCGATACCCCAATGTCTATTCGGGGGAGGCGGTTGTGGGGGGCCGGGGAAGCACAGAAGCGTAAAACGTGATTTAGATTCAGCATGGAGCGCTATTTTACTGCAGGTCAGGTGATTGAATTCAGCGTTTTAAAATTAGGTCGAGACCGAGGTTCATTGCATTATCGATGGACTGAAATTGAATTTGAATGCAACGCTGCTTTATTTCGATACGCGTGTCGACGAATGCATTGGCCTGTTTTCTTTGGACGGCTCGTAGTCGAGTGAGTTAGAGAAGATTCGCTTTACGGTAACCGTGGCGAAATCTTATTTCAGCTGAAACCTCCCTGGCTGTCATCATACTACCGGTCTCCACGTCAAATTAGTTCTGGGCCAACTGTCAACTGAATTTTTTGCTTGGAAAAATTCTTAAAATGATTTACAGTTTTGTGTGTACTGACATACATGCAATCATGTGAGATTCTGAGTAAAATGCTGTTATCACAATGATTAAACATCAGAAATGTTTGGGTTTAAGTGTCCAACATGGACCATTAAGTCGATTGGGCATTGCTGATTATATTCCTTAGTTATGAAAATTATACACGTATATTATTGTTGAGTCCTGAAGGTACATTCTTACTACCTGCGAGTTTGTATATACTTTTGTTTAAATGTAGGTTTTTACAAAACATTTTAACCTTTAGACATATGGAAGCACTCTAATAATCTCCCTCTCAAATAATACTAAAGGTCTATTAGATTGTGACCTCACACCGCAATGAATGACTCAAACATGGAGGCATAGGCTCATTGGATGTTTGTTATTATGTGGTAGGAGTGGTCCTCAGGTCATTCTTTAGTAATTGATCGTGAAATTATTATTTGATTATGGCGAGACAGTGTTGTGTTTGAAACTTCCACAGCGTTTCTCATGCGAGACGTGGCAAAACAAAGTTTTCATAAACCTAGGTAACAGTGTATTTATGTTGATACAGGATTTGCAAGATATGCAATATCGATGTGGAGTGTCGGCAACAAAAAATCCCATGATGCACTCTGAAGAACAAGTCCTCGTATTTAGGCATCACTCAATTGCTATAGAGCTGGCCAACCCAACTCTCGCACACACCTCTCAGACTAACCTCTCACCCACACCCACACCAAAACCCAGACACTCACACACACACAAACACACACAAACACACACACCTTTGCCCACCCACTTACAGACACACACACACACACACACACACAAACACACACACACACACAAACACACACACACACACACACACACACA
>NC_136952.1:13583014-13590514 GCF_949987615.1 Pollachius pollachius | reverse complement strand
ATAATGTGTATGCAATATTACATAATGTATTTCAAGTCATTAAAGAAACGTGACTTTAATACATCTAGTGATTTAACCATTTACTTAAAATCCTTCTTTTGAACCTTTAGAATCTAGCTTGTGAGAACTCGTGTGAGAACAGATAGTTACACCCAAGGACCACAAGAGGGGGCTGAACTCCAGTCACCCTCCAGCAACTACAGTCTGTTCCAGCCAAGCAAGATCAATCAGGAGGACACGTACATATAGGCTGTTGTGTTAGACATACGACGGCAATGTAATCAGCAGTGAGATGTGGGAATATTTAAGATATTTTACAGTTCGCTCTTAGACCGAACTGTACAAACAAACGCACCGTGCATACTCACATTTTCTATCCGACTTTGTGTGTAAGCCTGCAGCCCGACCACAACCACACGACACACACACACACACACACACACACACAAACACACGCGCACAGGCACACGCACACGCACAGGCACACGCACACGCAGACACACACACCACCTTATTTTTCCATCATCTTCCACCCCTCTTCTCTTCGTCTGTTCAGCTGTCTGGTGTGTGTGTGTGTGTGTGTGTGTGTGTCTGTTTGTGTGAGTGTGTGCGTCTGTGCATGTGCATGTGTGTTTCATCTAATACCCTCTAATGAGACTCATTTCATTGTCAAAGACCTAATGAGTGTAATTAATTAATCCTTGCGGGGCTGCGGCTGGGCCTGTCCTGCCAGCAGGCCCTAGGATAATATATATCTGTTATGCTTGGGGATTATAAATGATATAGCTCACAGCGAGGGCTTTTTTGTCTTTTTAAAGCGTATTCTTGTATATATCTTTACACGCACACACACACACACACACGCTCTGTCACCTCCATCAGCTGTGCATTGTCATATGTTTTCGGTTATCTAGCTTCCATGCCGATAATACATTTGCAAAAACGGCATTATTCTTCAGTTGCTTCATTTTTGCATGCGTGTGGTAATCATCATTATCATCCTCATAATCATCATCATCATCATCATCATCATCATCATCATCATCATCATCATCATCATCTTTGCGGAAGGCAGACTTTAACCCAGAGCATGTCACCGATAGCTTGTAAGAGTTGGCAAGGGGAAGGAGGGCTTGAGTGACAACACATACAAAGCAGCCCAACGTGCTTATTCTCTCACCAGTACCACCAGTCAGCCATACAGAGCTCCAGGCAGCCCAGTGAGACGATGGCAACGACGAGTCACCCACCGCTTCTCCTGCTTCTCTGTTTATTTTTGGGCAATCAAGGCAACCGGGTTCCCCCTCGGCAGCTCCTCCGCGAGCCACGCCTTCCACAAACATCTGATGGAACCTCGTGTGGCCGTTGCTTGTTTAGGTGACCGGCTCGTTAAAAACCGGTTTGGACGGCAGACAGTGGGAGAGATGTTGGTGTGGTTGTTATTTGTCACCTGGTTACACTTGTAAATGTTTGTGAAGAAGAGCTATAACTCCACCTCTCTTCTCTCTTTTAGGACGTCAGATCGTGTTCCAACTCTCCTCACTCCTCTGTCGCTCTTTCTGTTTTAATAGGACCCTTTTATTTATGTTTTATTTTCTGGTTGCCGGAAAGCCGGCAACCAGAAGGTAGATGGTTCCCTCCCCGGCTCCTAGATTAGTGTCGAGGTTTCCCTGAGCAAGCAGACGAACCCTCACTGCTCCCAACCAGCCGGCTGCTGCCTTGCATAATGGACCCCGCCGTCGGTGTATGGATGTCTGAATGAGTGTGTGTATGAATGGATGAATTCAAATCAAAGTCCACTTATACTACAATTGATAAGAGATTCAGTCAGAATCAATGTTTCTCTTAAAGTGACGGTGTGTGGTCTTTAAGACCACACACCGTCTTCAGCAAAACTGTCTTGTCTTCAATCCAGAGTGTTTTTTGGTGTAACTAATTCACAAGTCAAACATCTCCGACAACCGAAACTCAGGATTTCTTCTTTCTTTTGGAGGAATTTTGGAAGAGCTGCAGAAATCCAAGAGACCCTTCAGTAACTCGTTGGTTTCTGATCTCCCTCTGTCCTCGGACCACAGAGGGAGCTTCCCTGCGTCTCCTCTCTTCTCGGTCCGCAGCAGGCAGGAAGCAGGGAGAATTAGAAATAAAAGAAAGGAACGCTGGTTCCAAGGCCCTGTTGTCACTACGGACTCTGATTTACAGTTAGGAACAGCAATGAAAAGTCTGCCATTCTCTATTCTCAAAGAATCTTTTTAATTTGTTGTTTTAAAACTTCTTTTCTCTGCGTCTCCTTCTCTCTCAGGTTACTTTGTCATGTCTCAGAGCTGCCAGTTGCCTGAGAAAAACTATTTTCTTCTGCCTCTCCCTCTTGCTCTGTCTCTCTCTCTCTCTCTCCCTCTCTCTCTCTCTCCCTCTTTCTCTCTCCCCCTCTTTCTCCCTCGCTCAGGCTCCTTCTCTCTCTCTCACTCTCTTTCTCTTTTCCTGGCCCTTTCTTCCAAGGACTGACAGCTAGCGGGAGTAGGGCAAGGTAGCGTGGACACTAGCGGTTTCGGCGTGGCGGCGTGCACCAGCCATGTTTGATTGGCGCCTGGCTCCTGGGCTGTGGCTCCAGCGTGAGTCAGCGAGACTGGGCACACACACGCACACACAAACACACACACACACACACACACACACAAACACGCAAGCATGTACGTACAGACACGGACGTGCACACACGCATGCACATACACACACTCAAGTACGTACGGACACATAAACTAGCAGGCATACACAGACACAGACGTTCACACACACAAATTCACGCACACGCACATTCACTCAGAGCAAAGACACAACAAACACACACAGGCATGCACACACGCAGACACACACAAACACACACACATGCGTGCATGGTCGCGCAAGGCTAAATGCACTCAGACCCAAACTGCAAGGTCGTTATGGCAACCGGCAAAAGAATGGCGCGCTGTGTTTTGCTTCCTGAAGGTTTTTTTGTCCGAGTTTAAGTTGATAGTTTTGGAAACGCTCATGTATTCAACAGTCTGAGGAGATGGAAAAGGACCCAGTAGGTACCAACCTGACCTTTAGAGCTGGGTACACACTCGGCTGGATCTCCTAAACAGCCATGTTTCCTGTTGTTGTAACCAGTAATTCCATATGAAATCACCAGGAGCATGTGTTTTTGCATAGCAGTGGTGCGCCCCCCCCCCCCCCCCCCCCCCCCCCGCTCCCGTGACCAGGGGACCCAGCCCAGCCCAGCCCTGTCGCTGCGATGTCACCCCCACAACAAGACGCAATGACATGGCTTTTTTAGAGTGCATCAATACCAAGTGAAAAGAGATTAGATCAAAACATTCATATCATGGAGACTATGCATGCCATTTCATTCATATATTAACTTCTGCGACTGCTTTCATCCATCCTATCCCATATATTTGTATATGTAGCATATATATATATATATATATATATATGCAGCTGGCTAGTAAGTGTAACCTGGCTTTTGATTGTTCATGAACCTGGCTAGTGAGTGAATGAACCTGGCTTATTAGTGTGATTGAACCTGGCTAGTGAGTTAATGTGCCTGGCTAGTGAGTGTTCATGAACCTGGCTAGTGAGTGAATGAACCTGGCTAATTTGTGTGATTGAACCTGACTAGTGAGTGAATGAACCTGGCTAATTAGAGTGATTGAACCTGGCTAGTGAGTGAATGTGCCTGGCTAGTGAGTGTTCATGAACCTGGCTAGTAAGTGAACAGAATGTGCCTCCAGCCAGAGTTAGCCGGGCCTGCACACACCGCAACCCTTCGTGGCCCATCAATTATTAAACGTTCAACCCTGGCCGTGGACTGACAGAAAGGAGAGACATCAGTGGAGGAGGAGGAGGAGGAGGAGGAGGAGGAGAGGGGGATGAGGAGGAGAGGAGAGGCACGTAGACCAGTTTTTCCCCTGCGTCATTTACCGTGCCTCGTCAGCGTAAAACACAAACATGACGGGCTGCAGGTCGCGGCGTTTACAGCTCTACATGGCGCCACGGGGAGTTTCATCCCAACATAAACAGGAGCAAGGCTGGAACAAGCGGGACACTTTTTTAAGTGACACACACACGCACACACACACACATACAGGGAGACAGACATAGACGCTCGCCTTGGCACCATTGCAAAAAAACATAAGGTCACATCATATTTTTTCTCACGTGTAAATAAATAAGTAAACAAACAGACCATTACCATGGTAAGAATTTGCTCATCTGCACTGGAGCCTGCAGCAGAGCAGGAATAAGCAGGAATATCGCTGAGCCATTGTCAGTTGGAGAACAGCAGAGAAACTGAAAAAAACGCCACTGGGATCCACACCCCTCTGGTTTGATTGGACGGCGTTGGAACAAGACAAGAAAACAGCAAAGAATTGAAGTCGCAGGTGAATAAAACCTAATGAGGTGCAAGAGATGGTAGTGGTTAGGGTATTTGACTGCCAGAAAAATACGTCTGGGTTTGAACACCGGTGACTGCAGTCCATCTGTAGGAAGAAGCCCTCACCAGCCACCTTCTCCTGATTGTTCATAAATAGGCCGGTTAGTTCGGGTGAAAGCAGGATTCATTTATTGGCCATCAACTACCAGGATCCACATCAAAAAGCATACAAACATGCAAGATGGAGCGACTGTATGCCAATTATAGAAGTGGTAGTAGTTTGTGTAAACTTATTCTGATGCCAAACATTGTACAAGAAGAATGAAATGGTAAACCGCAATCTCTATTTCCTTCTTTTGTTGCATGTTTGGCTTCCTCACACACATCAAACATGCCCAGTGTCAGTCTCCTTTTATCTTGTTATCCTCAAAATGGACAAGGCACTTTTACAAAGTGTAACACTCTTTTCTATAACCAAACAGGGAACCCAACAGGGAGAGGGTTGACTGCTCCCTAATGACTCTATTATAGTTTCTTCCATCCGTCCATTTCACTTTTTCCCCTCATTCGCGGAGATGATTGTTATTGGCTGCACTAAATCATTCTTGTGTCAGTGTTTTTTTTATTGTTTGGACAGTGTCAGAAATCCGGGGCCTGCACTTGAATGGAAACTGTAGATGGGTTGAAATGAGGGTGAAATTAAGCCACTACGAGAAAACGTTGCATCCATATTTCACATCAAGGTATGCTGGACTATATTGGCTAAGACTACGATGCTGAGGAACATTTAGAGTGAGCATTCATAGCAACACCTCACTTTTTTCTCAGGTTCGTAATCTAAATTGATTGTTATCCAATTGATTGCTATTTGCTAACTGCAAACAGCTGCAGTTTTGGCAATTTTTATGCGTCTCACCTTACTTGCACACCTCTTGATAAAAGAAAAAGGTGCGATTTTGAGTGTGTGTGGGTGTCGACGTGCACACATACGCACACGCTTCTCTGTGCCCTGACGCACAAATGGAAGCGTTTACATTTTATCGCCTGCCTACTTTAAGGCCGTGGTAATTTCAGTGGCTCAAAGAAAACAACTGACCAATTGCCGATGATTGCTCTGGATGGCAGCCATGTTGGATGTGGGGTCGAAGGTCGATGCTGGTTGGCTGCGAGCCAGCTGTGCGTGAGTCAACAGAGCTTGGGTTTCAAGGCAGATGGGTCAACAGTCCATTGTTAAAACGGCGGGGAGTACAACTGCAAACGCTATCCATCCATGCTTCCAATCCACTGAGCCCAAGCATCCGTCAAATTTTTTGTTAGACATATTTTTGTGTGGCCAAAACTCTTTTTTGTTTGTGAGGGCGAGCTGCAGAAGGCTTGTCCAAAATGTGTCATCCGTTGATTTGGCTGACCTTTGATGGAAAGAGCAAACCTGTCTTTTGATAGGGAACATACTTTAAAAAGACCTCTGTCCAACTTCACCTATAAAAAACGGACATTGGGGAGTGCTTTGGCTAAAATGCTATGGCTAAGGCTACAACTGAATGAAAGAAACTAAAACTGAGGACATGACAAGATGATGAGCTGATGAAATCATGTATGGAAAAACACAAATCAAAGGAAAACCCATGGGTTGAGACAACCAGGACGCCCTGGAAAAGAGGGCAGCAGCAGCCCTTGCTTTCATTTCTCCACAGCCTTTGAGAAACGCTGGGCACCTCTGACCAGACCATGGTTTCTGTACCCTTTTCCCACCACACTGTAAGCAATGCACTGTAATTAAGAGTTTCCATGCCGGATCTGAGTGTGAAGATGGTGCATTGGTAGTATGCATTAGACCTATATGTTTGGCTTAGTCAAGGAGTGGGGGGTGGGGGGGGGTGTCAAAAAGAAAAGATCCAAACAAAGTCCTTCTCAATTTGACAGAAGTTTATCAAAAAACTCAACATGTGTATTAAATAATACATGAAATCTAGGAAATTGCAGCTGTGATCGTCACGATGGACTGGGTGGTTTGGAGCACTTCACTCAAAGCAGCAAAAGGAACTGGAAATTCCTTCCATCTTCATGATAGGCCCGTCAGTCAACGTCTGACCACAGAGGCTATTGGGGCATGGCGCCCACAGTAAGTTACAGAACGTAATCAGCGCTTTGATTTCTGTTCCCCTGCCATGTGTGTGTGTGTGTAATCACAGACCACAGCACCGCAATGGCGGTCGCGTCTCCATCTCCTCGACTGACGGCGCTGTGACAGCTAAATACCAAGGTCCCTGTCGGTCCACTTAGCCCCTTCTGATTGGCTAGGCACTGTGTGTGTTTTTTTTTTAGAGCGGCTTAATACCACAGCATGTGGGGAGTGGTGGAAGTGGGTCCCGCTGCTCTCCCTTGTCTTGTGGGCTAGCAGGCGGGCAGCTGGCGTCCTGCTACAAACAAACATGGCTGACAAACGTGTGTCAACTCAATCGAGCGGTTTAGGGGCGGGTTAAGAGTTATGACGTGAATGCTTTACATGTGTTGGGAAACACTAACGATTATCAAACGATACATTTTTAGATGCTTAATGTCGAGGTTGTCATTATCAACCCTACTGTTTAAGGTTATTAGGCATCAGAACCCAGAGGTATATCCAGTCCTTATCCTCCAGTATGTTCTGTGTCACAGGAATACCAAAGTCTTTATATAGTAATATGTAGTATAAGTGTTAATGCTTGAAACAGATTTTGGTCTCTGGCTGTTACTCAAATCCAGCTGTAAGTTTTATATCTCGCAGATTTTGAAATATTCAAGACATTTTTAAAGTGCACAGTGTTGAAATGTGCAAATTTAGGACCCAGCCTTCCCATCTACTCGATGACAGCCGCCTCTTACCAACCCCACAAAACTCTTTTACAACATTCTCTTGTCAGATTTGATTTGACTAGACAACGAAAGCATTCTAGAACAGTTTGTTTTGCTTCACCGCTAAACCCAGTGTGTGCTTGATTGTGTGCTTGATTGTCCAAATGCATTTTCACATTGCGGTAACAGTTACATTCACGTCACAGTACTTTGAGTAACATCCACTGATAATATAGAAATAATAAAATCTA
>NC_136952.1:13545514-13578014 GCF_949987615.1 Pollachius pollachius | reverse complement strand
AATCTCGCGGCCTATCCACTCTTACAGCCACCAGACTTTCTGGTGACAGAAGAGGAGAACGCTAGCGGTGAAGGTGAATGTCTTTTCATTTGCTGAATTTCAGTTTCTTTTTTTTACAGGATCTCAATGAATCAACCTGCGACCTGACACACGCACACACACACACACACACACACACACACACACACACACACACACACACACATTGCGTCTGTTCACAAGACACACTACTGTGGTTTCGTGTTGCATAGCACCCAATAAAACTACCATTGGGGGTTGTCGGTTGCCACCACCAAGAAATCCATCCACCACTTTCAGTCAATAATACAGAACCCCGTGGCCAGAATCACCGCAGCTACAGTAGTGTGTGTGTGTGTGTGTGTGTGTGTGTGTGTGTGTGTGTGTGTGTGTGTGTGTGTGTTGAATATTTTAATTCACAGATCTCTCAATTCTTTTGGCAATGGCCGAGGGGATCGCATTGCGCTGTTTGTCAAAACGATTCCTCGAGATTCTGTTATTATTCCCTTTTTTTCTCCTTGTTATTCTTCTGTTTGACCTAGCTCGGCCCTCCTTTTAACAATACAACCCAATACTCCTGGAGGGAAGGACAGAGATTACCTCTACTTCATGATCTACACTCTGCTAGGCTATTACGTTTTTTTTGTTGCACAAACCCCATGAAGATGTCAGACTGAGACGTAAAACGGTCCTGACGTTCTGATACCGAACAGACAAGCGCTCCATGCCATAAAATACGAGTACAGTGTTGAAACGAGGATGTAGATTTGTAGACGACATGAGTTAAAAGACACACCGAGGTGCAGCGAGCTATGGACATATATTGCTGGAACCCAATACACTAGGGGGTTTGATGGCCAGTCGAGACGTTACGGGTTCAGGCTAGGGATGTCATCATTAATCATAAAAAATGTGTTAACTGACAATGTAGGTTTTATGTACCATTTCTTAAAAAATGGGTTTGCTTAGGTTTGGTCTGCCTTGTTAGTCTACAAATGGCAGTAATTGCACCCCATTTTACATTGTTTTGTTTGGCGATGCCATTTTGGAATAAGGAAGGGCAGACAAGAAGGGTCGCGTCGAGTGAGCACCTTATTGTTTTATTAGTTAATTAATTTGTTTGTGCCTCATGAATTAACGTTTCACATAACCCTAACCCTAACCACTTAATGACGAAATAGTAAATAGAATTAAATGCCAGCTGTATAATCCAGCAGAAGGCTTCAGAGAAGAAAGTGCAGAAAGGAATCGCCGGTCCTTTTGATGGAAGAGTTGTTAAAAAATTGACATGAGCCGAACTAGTAGAGAGACGGTTATGTGTAAAATAGATCAAACGCTTGATTTCTGTTAAGAAATTTGCATCACTTTGCCGTCGGTTTCTCTCCCCTAACATAACCCAACGCTGTGTAAATGTATCTCGTATGAGCTTCCTTCTGTGTTGATTTAACCGTACACGCTCAGAAAGCGATACGGGGGGAATATGCGAGGTGTATAAAAGAAAGCAAAAAAAGAGATAGCGTTAAGCTATTTCATCTGTTTCAGCCCAGATCAGCATGCACAATAAGACCAGTACATCCACCAATATTGTTATTGGCACACATGTGATCCGAAAATCTAAAAGTGCAACTGACTTCATGCATTTGTTTGAGTCGACGAAGCGCTATGCAAATACACGGCCCGCACCAAGACCCTAGCCCTTATAGTCTTTGGACACCCCCCTCTCCCCCTTCCCGCCCCCGATAACAAACTGAAATCTGCATTTTTTTCTTTCCATGCTCTAAATAATTTACCCACAGCACACTCCACCAACCGAGGCATGTTATGAGCTAGGGGTGAGGTCCTCTTTATATTTTTATTATACTTCACAGTTGTGTGAAATTAAATCTATGGGAATATGCACACATCTGTCCCTGAATTATTAAGCAAATATTGTGAAATCAAACGGGTTTGGTGCTGTCAAACACGATATGTCAAACAGAGGTTATTGGCTGGAGATGAGGGGTTACGCAGTCAGGAACGGAGGGGAGTGTACATGACATGGGTAATCTGACACAGTCTCTTCGAACCACTTAGAACTCATAACAGTACAACATCGGCGTAGAAATCGGTGATTTATATAGATTAGATCAGCCATGTGTTGCTATCATCCTCCAGAGATTATTTGAGTTAGAATTGTGAAACTCACTTAAATGAACGCAACATGGCCTTAAGAAGTAAGTGTTTCAGTCAACTTTCCCCAGTCCTGTGCTGCTGGATGTTTGACATTTCGCTAATCAAAAACCGAAAGAGTAATAATTAAACTACAATGTCTGAACTCCCATTAACAACATGCTCTCCCCAAACCAACCAAGCCACCCGCTGCTGGCAGGCATTGCCGGTATCAACGTACAGGCAGGGAGAGAGAGAGAGGATGGGCAGGCTGGGGGATAGGGTGAGGCCTGTCGTACATCAATAAACGCTGTGTGCTTTGGATTAGCCAAAGCACACAGCGGAGGCCTGCCAAGACGTGAACCCCCACGCTGCTACCGAGTGAGGAGAAGCACACCAGTAGAGTCGGGGTGCAGGAGGAGGGGAGGAGGAGGAGGGAGTGAGGAGCAACTGGAAAGAGTTTAAAGATGGGGAGTTTGGATCTGCCATTGTGTCTGTGGTAGGTCTAACAAGACCTCATGTTAATTATAAAGTGTAGTGAAGGGGTGTGAGTCAATCCATTAATGAAATGATTAGTGAGTTAGCGTGTTTCTATTTCTCTGTACTTGATCATACATATCTTCACTCCAGTTCCTTATATATATATGTATAGATATATATGATTCTTTTTTTATCACTTCTTGTATATATATATATATGCATATGATTCATTCTTTTTGATCACTTTTTGTCAGCTATACACTTTAATACTCTCATTATACCACACGATACTTTATCAAAATCACCTACAAACTCTTGTTTAACACTGCTGATTAATGAACGTTGCTACCGACCACTAAAAGCAAATAACCAAATTATCCTGATATTATCCCCGATACTACCCACATATTATTATGTGGATATTACTTGCATAAAGAACCCATGTCTCTCCTAGCCTAAATGAAGTGACCTTTAACCCCGGGCAATCAACAAACACAAAAGCCACTTTCAGAGAGGGAGGAGATGGGCGTTGGACCGTCGGAGGCCTCCCATTACCTACTTGCGACGATTTCCCTCCATGTTTGGAATAGATACGTTCCGAACACAAAACACACACACACACACAAACAGACACACACTCACACATTGATGACTGGCTCACCGCTAGTTCTCAAGGAGGTCAGATTGGCCATGCAACCCCACACATTGGAGTTGTTCTGTGGATGAGTACACGGCAGAGCTTGGCTTCGTGTAAACACAAACGACCACACATGTTTCTTTTACACCGGGACTCACTGAAGCTACCTACACTGCTTTCGCTGTTCACCCCCCAAACGATTTAACACTAGGAAAAATGTTTTGGTGAACACCAAATATTTGTCCATGGGGCTTTACCTACCTCTGTGCTCTGCAAATATGCAGTGATTAATACCGTAGACCAGGGTTACCTATTAAAAATATATCAGGAATTCTTAATGACTATAGTCCTATTCAAGGACATTGTGCGCAGAGGAATGTTGGAAAAATAATCCTCAAATCCTACCATGAGTTTACTTCTTCACTACATTAGGAGAAAATTTACGCATTCACATTTACATTTACATTTGTGTGATTTACAAGTACATTTTTCAGAGGAAAGAGTAACAATATATTGCTGTCGGTACAATAAAGATCTTTATAGAATCAGGTGCTAAGCATTAACAATTGAAGTGTTAACCCATTCCCTGTATACAAGGGATAAGATAGCTGGGATAAGATGATACACAATGCTAATGACTATAATTTAAGTGCCAGCAATCCCCAAGACAGGGCAGGCACATTTGATCTTTCAAAATATTCTGTTGGATGTCAATTGCTTATTGTATATTTACTATATGGCATATTAAGAAAGGACAAGGCCGGGATAATAAGATAAGTAACTCCATGGTATTGTACATATTCAACATTCAAAATGACTGGATGGAAGAAGGATTATTCCAGTCCCTAGCTGTATGTGAAGCAAGCAGACTTTGTGGTCTCGACACCATGTCGAAAGGGTTACCGGTTAAGGGCTCGGTCTATGGCCCATAATTCCTAGCTGCTCATTGTATCAGCATCGAACCCCCAGTTTTCCTCTCTTCCCACCAAGGCATGTCTGAGAATGGCACGGGACTCCTTGGAAGCATGTTCGCTGTGCTGATGAGTGTACATGCGCGCTAGCTTGTTTACCTCAACATTGTTTCCCTAGATGTCTCCGTCACTGCTAACCTCTCCCCAGAAAACCAGCTCTGACGGCTAAAGGAACATGGCGTTCCCAAGTTCCCCTTTCCCAACCATCCCTCTCCCACCACCTCTCTCCATACAGAGCAAGAGGACAGAGCCAGAGGACAGATCGAGAGAACGGGATAGACTGACTGGGCGTAGCACCAACACTCACCCCTCCCCTCCCACCTCAAACGCTCCTTCGTGATTCCCATGTCCAAAAACCAAGGTTGTCCATCATGGTTGTCCCCTAATATAGAAGTGGGCACCCGCGACAGGTCTACAAGCCTTTTCATTTTCCACTCTATTTGAGATGAAGGGAAAGTGTCCGGGGATCACAGAGACGGCTAGCCGGCTAGGCGCAAAAGAGGCGGAGAGTTATCGGCAGTGAAAGCCTCATCCATCTTCTTGCCACTTGAGTGACGGAAAGCAAACAGCCCTGAACAAGGCCCCCTATACAGCCGGCGGCGCTCTCGCTGCAAACCAAACACACCGTCCAGAGATAACAGGACAGCTAAGAGGTCTAAGTGTCCTGGGAGCCGGGGTAAGGTGAAAATGTAAATAAATCCCGCTGCGTGAATAAAGATAGTCATTGGCAAGGTGCGCTGGCACCAGGTGCTGCTGCTGCTGTCGCTGTCAGGGTTCAGTAGCTGGCGGGGTGGATATAATGAGGCGGTTGGAGCGAGAAGGCATTGTCCAGGGCCAAGTGTCTGTGAGAAATGAAAATGTTTGTCAACAGTTTAAGCCGTTATTCATTTCTGATGCTTTTGATTGAGGCACACTGAGATGTCCCCAGACATCTTCTGATGACAGGGAACATCTTAAAGAAGATGAATGTTTGTCGACAGTTTGTTTAAAGACGTTATATGTTTGTGATGCTTTTCATTGTGGCATGCTAAGTTACACGATGTTTGGCTTTCTTCCACGGTGGATTGGATCTGAAGAGATGGAAAATGGTAGCGTTCAGAAACAGGCATTATTGAAGTCATAAGAGGCTTACCCTAGTTCTAATGTTGAGGGTTTGAGTTTAGCTTAAATGCTGTCTATGACCCTGAGCAGAACATGGATGGACTGGTGAATAGAAGGGTGGAAAATCTCAATAAGTTTATCTGTGACTACTTCTTGTGACTTTGCAGGACAGAGAGAGAGAGAGAGAGAGAGAGAGAGAGAGAGAGAGAGAGAGAGAGAGAGAGACAGAGAGACAGAGACAGAGAGACCATTAAACTGTATTGGTTTCCTGACCCCATTGTTCCGAGACTTGTTCCATAGACACGGGCCGATTCTCACAACAAGGAACGGGCCATGGCTCGACCTACAGCAGTGGTTCAGCTGTGATTTAATCTCTGTCTTTCGTCAATAGCTACGGGGGATTAGGAATTGAGTGCCAAGGCCTGTATGGATGACAGTCTTTGTGTTGGATGAGGACTGCAATCTTCAATGAGAACGTATTTTACTGGGAAGGGTTCTTCTTGTTTTCCCAGGCTGTTAAGTAACTGTAATGGCCAATACATACTACTGCTCTAACCTAATGCATTTTTTTTTCACGTTTCGACGTGAAACAATATCCTGCTAGCATCCGTTATTTAAAAGTCTATTGTATTAACTATTCTATAACTATTCTTAATAATGAGTTGCTGAACATTGCTCAACAAATTTGGATAATGTTATAAATAAGAACAGTTAAATATCATTACAATGTAAAGGCCTCATATGTAAAATAAAATAATAATAAAACATTCTCCATGATATCTGTCATCCCAAGTCCCAAGACATGTCCCTATGGCTGCAACTCCCAAGATGCACTTGGTGGACGTCTACCCCTCGGTGACCCAGGGTCCTAGACTACACGCCATTAGTGTCGGGTGTGGGGATACTGGGGGGCACACAGAGCCCTCTGTGGCGCTGAAGGCAGCACACTGGCCTGTTGTGGCTCCCTGGCCCTCCAGACAGAGCTCCTGTATGCCCCTATATGACTGGCATGTGTGTCCATGCCTGTGTTACTAAATATAGCTACAACAACAATGGAGGCAGGAAATCCAACGTCCACGACGCACCAATATCAAGTTCGCCCGCAGAGGTGGGAGGGGGGGCTTATGAATGAAATCCAGGGGGAAAATTGTCTTCCTGTTGATGATGGCGGATAATGTGTCGCCATAGAGATGGAATTGTTTCACGGCTTGCGTTTGGGTTTTCAGATTGAGTGTGTCGATGTGGCTGAAATTACACATTTCGCTGATGTTGTTATTTTTATTTTTCACATATATCCTGGATCTTTCTGCACAATTCTTCAAGCTTGTTGACATAAACTCAAATTTTGCATGACCCCTTACGCACATTGAACATTAATGAACCAACAAATGCCAAAGTGGCTGAAAAGCGTATTATATTAAAATAGTTCCCCCTGAATCTACCAGTGCCCCACCCTATACGCCCTTACCAAACCGATTCAGAGCGATTACCATGGCATATTGTCAATCAGCGCGGAAATGTGTCTACCTTTAAAAGCCTCAAATGTAACGACCCTGTTTTAAAGGACCTGACGCCAGGTTTCCATCTGTGTCTGCAGTATGAAATAATTTGTTCTTCAGCTCCCTTACACCATCCTGCCACAAATGCCGGGTGATGTCTCGGTAAAAGTGTCCCCTTATCTTCACTGCGGGTGTAAACTGTTTTCTGATCCAGGTCTTTAGAAACTATTTGGAGACCGGTTGTGGCGAAAGCAGGAAGGATTCTGGCCTTCTAAAGGAGACATGATAAAAACAGAAAGATTAAATATATGCACTGCAGGGCAACTAAAAAAAAAAGCCATGGTGATCTGAAAGTAAGTGAATGTGCCCACAGGCTGTGGGTTTTTGGCAAGACTGTTGTGATGACGGGGAAAACTATTGACCCAGTGGAGCTGGGCATGCCCAGGTGAGTTCAGGAAGGTCATAAGAGGTAGGGATAACTGAAGAGATGCTTTTGGAGCGTTTCTTGCCCAGGATAAAAACCTACACACGCCTAAGGTAATCTTGTCCAGAGGGTGAACCAGAACCAATCACTGTCGCTAAATAAGTGTATTTTTTTAATATTTTTTCTCTGCTGTGTTGTTCTTTGTAGGCCTAATGTTCCCGTAGTTTTGTATGGTTCTTCATGTTGTTTACGGTCTTTGTCAATAGTTGTAGGTGACACCACAACAAGCCATGAACCATATGTAAAATAGTATGATTGGAATGATGCTATGTTTGTAAGATAGTCCTTCAATGACAGTGGCCGACAAGCGCTGATTATTTTAATCTGTTTATTGAATATTCGAATACAAGTAACGGGTGTTAACTTCTTTTTTACTTTACAGTAACTTTTATTGCTCTGCTCCTAGCGAGTTCTTGCCTTCCCTGCCCTCCCTTGCTGTCTGCATCACTGCTACCTTTCTGGGTTCTGTCCCTCCTCGCCTTTATGCAGCAGCTCCACTGGAGCATTATTTAACTAAAATAGCTCTTGAAGAAAAAAGCTTGAATGTATTTATAAGGGGTAACCCATACCCTGTTGAATAATGCATAGATTTACACCAAAGCTAACGTGAACACCATTACCTTAGATAACATCGACAACATTACAAAACATGAACACCATTAGTAAAGGAGAACTAGAACAGATGCTAAGTGTTAAATAATTGTTAGCAAATTGTTAGTTAATTAGTGTATTCATTAATGGTAATTAATTAGTTAAGTCATGTATTATTGAAAAGTTACCAAAATTCATTATGGATTGGATTTTTTTGCAAATATAAGGTCTCATTTAATGATGAATTCTGTTTGCAGTTCATGGTTGTCGTTTACTACCATTTGGTCATTTACGTTTTTTATTGTAAAGTTACTTACAATGATTTCAGATATTTAAAATAATTGCAGCATTACTACAACGTATGCATTTTTTGTTGTTGCTGAATTCTTACTATT
This sequence comes from Pollachius pollachius, assembly GCF_949987615.1. Classification (NCBI taxonomy): domain Eukaryota; kingdom Metazoa; phylum Chordata; class Actinopteri; order Gadiformes; family Gadidae; genus Pollachius; species Pollachius pollachius. Next base: position 13,569,690 of record NC_136952.1, on the reverse strand, counting down.
AAGATTACCCTAGACATTACAATCATCATCATCACGAGTGACGATGATGATGGTCGGGTTGGGAGGGGTGTCTGCCACTAGTCAACCCTAAGCTCCATGACGCTTTCTACAATATGGGCACTCGGAAACAAACGGGGTGTTGGGTACGTCAATTCTCTGGAATACCCTGTCTGAGATAGAAACTACTGCTTGGTTAACAACATTACAGCTTTTTCTGTTTGTTATTTCTCCTAGTTCTTAGTCATGAGGAAACGATAATCTCAGCTCCTTTACCATCTCACGGGAACAGGTTTTTTTCCGAACACTCGGCCCGTGCGTGTGTGCGCACACACACACACACACACACACACACACACACACACACGCACACATGCAGATTTAATACACACTTTATTGTTTTGGTGCAATTGTAGGGACATTAGGCAGGGCCTGCTGTGTGGGTGAAGGGGGGGGAGAGCAGCGATGACAGCCTTCTGCATGGGTCCCACCTGGTCATTTTCCATTGGCCTGAGTTCCACTCGTTAGTATTACAGTTGTAAATCCAGCCCATAATACACCATGGCCCTTCTGGTTGGGAGGAAGGATGTGAATATAAAATTGTAAGTCGATTTTACCGGTCTTGCTGCCAGATTCAAAATGTCTTGTTTCTTTTCTTGTACTTTAGCTCTGTTACTTTTAGTACCCGGGTCATAAAGATATAATCTGTTCAATATGGGTTTGAACATTGACATTTTAATCCTTTTTTTATTGAGAAACGGTGACGTTTGTCTCGATAATCTTGTTTGGTCAGGTAATACCTGGAAAATTGCAACAAATCAGAATCTTTTTTTCATACCTGGCAAGAATACAAGTTTTCTAAGGGTACCTACTATTCAAATTAAGACTTATCTTAAATACATCCAGAGTTGTTTACTGTCACTATAATGATCAATAGGGAATGCCATACCAAAGTAGATGGAATAGAATTTCCATATTACAGATAGAACGTAACAACCTTTGATGAAATATCAACTGTGAACCGTGAGAAATTGTACACCATCTTCCCGAACGGGCTTCAGGAGTACAGCCATCAATAAGGACAACAAAGTTTCAATATGTAATGGTCATTTATAGTTTTATTCATCCTAAATGTAAGCATTGAACTGTATCTTCTTCAACAGCATACGTAATAAGACAAAAGTGACATAATCCATAGAAAAGCGATAAAGCAATTCAGTCGACCTCTTACCACCGTTTCCTGTTTATAAATAGAATGAAAGAAAACAGTTTACGGAAGAGCGGCGTGTGAAACAGATTGCTGCGCTGTGCGGGGATGGGAAACAATCACAAAATTGTTTCCTCCTTCCTTCTGTTTGCTTCTGTGTTTGGCCCTGCCTAATGTAAAGTCGCTCTACATAAACACCTGCCCTTTGGAAGAAAACACCAATGCGGGAAACGAAACACAAACAAGCCTATCTCAAAAGCTATCTCCTTCTGTACAGCAACACCTGGAAGCCACTCTCCGCGTGCTAACCAGCGGAGACAGCTTAAGTTTTATTTTCATCTGCTCTCTGTTTTCTCTTTGAGTCATCAGCTTTGGACGTTATTCTTGGAAGGCCCGTGTGATGCAAGTATCTTGCTCGCTCCAGATAAAACAACCTATCTTGGCCCTCTCTCTCCCTGCCTCTCCCCTCCCTCCCCTCTGCCTCCCTCTCTCTCACTGTCCCTCTCTCTCTCTCTCTCTCTCTCTCTCTCTCTCTCCCCCCCTCCCTCTCCTCTCTCCTCTCCCACCTTCTCCTTCTCCTCCTTCCTCTCCCTCCCTCTCTCCTCTCCCAATGGCACGGTCTGGGCTCAATCTCCGATCCCTGTTCGCTCATTATGTCAATTTCGGTACGCCCTCCCTCATTTCATTCTTTCTCTCTCCATTAATGTCATTCTGTATTTCATTCTCTTTTTGTATGTTCTCTCTCACTCTTCCATTATCTCTTGCACGTCACATTATTTCTCTCTATGTGTGTATACGTCATTCTGAATGACATTATGTCATTCTCTTTTTGGATGTTCTCAATATCATCTAATCGTCCCAGAACGACACATACAGGCTGTGTTTTTCTGTAATACAATCTAATTTAACTTGCTTTCTCTTTTGCATCTACCCACTTCCCATTATCTTTTTCTCTTTCCCTTTCTATCTCGCCCTCTTTGTCTCTCTCTCTCCCATGCTCTTCTGCTCTGTCTCTCTCTCTCCCATGCTCATGCTCCCGTCTCATCCAAACAAATTTCCATCCCCTGCACTGTCCATGCTCTCTCTCTCCCAATCACTCCAATAATTTCTCTCTCTCTCTCTCTCGATCTCTCGCTCTCTCTCTGTCCCATTCTCCCGATGCTCTCCCTCCCATTCTGCCTGTTGACATGTTGCGTGTTGCACAGCATGTCCCAGGAAGGCCTCTGTTTCTGACAGCGTGTTCACCAAGCCCTGAACTCAGCCCATCTCATGTTCCACAGCATGGCCCATTAGCGACATGAGTCATCAACGCTACCGCCATTGTTTTGTTTTGTATGAGGCTGTGTGCAACCCCACCATCTGTGGACCCCAGTTTCCAAGGATAAACCGACACAAACGCTAAAGTCCGTCTCACTTCGGATCTGGTCCAAAGTTTGGGTGATGGCTAATTCTGAATATGGATTAAACTGTCAGATGGACTCCGTTAACTACTGCTACTCCAAGCGAACCAAAAAATGCAAGTAAAAAATGTCTTAATGTACCTGCCACTTTGAAAGGTCAAGGTTTGGGGGATTTCCGCAAAGTGGACACTTTCACGAGATATCTTTGGCGTGTGGAAAGCATAAAAAACACATTTTATATTCAGGGTTGAAACCATGCTGACTATACGAATGGGTGATATCAATCAGCCAATTGTAATCCAGTAGTGACACTGTTCTCTAACCTCATAATACACACACATATATATATATATCAGTTTCTGGATCCATCTTCTTGCCCTTTTATTTTTCTGTTTATCACAATCACCATGGATATGTAGACACAGTGATGGATGTTCGTACAATGCGAGACGGTTGGACGCGATGGTGCCAATTCAGTTGGACCGCACAAGTGGTGTTACTGTAACTCACACTCCCCCACTGGCCGCCCTCCCTGCCAATATCTGTCACAATGTCTTAACGTTCGGTCTGGCTCAACGCGCGATCGTCTCACAACAGTAACAGCGTGAAACTACCTGAAGGCCTTGACTCCCCTCTTTCGAAAAATCAATGAGGAATGTCTTGCGTTTTGTTTACGTAAGGACTTTAACTAATTCGGCGCTAGCTTGAAAAGTTGTTGGTATCCAGGGGCAGTATTAACATGTTTGCCATCTTCAACATATGCAGCATCTTTTATTGAGCATGGTTCTTAGCGCTAAGTTACTGCAGGACAGTTTCTAATTGGCCAGATGTGGAAAGAGGTAGTTTACCTGAACAGGTGTCATAGGGTAAATTTTCTCAAAGCAAATGAAGATGTACAACATATGATGATTTTATTCCTCTTAATGCAGTACTGGGTATACATTACATTAATCCACAACAAAGGAAGGAGTTGTGATTAAAATTATTTTTCCTACTAACTAAAAGTTAAAATCAATAAGCCCCCTCAGTCAGACATAAACAAATTAAAACTAATTGTATACATTATCCTTGATGAAACAATAGGCCCTAACATAACTAGCATTTACCATAGGTACATAAATCATTTCCATTTAGAGAGTAGGTATCCCTTTACTCCAAACTAGGGGTCAGGGGGAAGGTGGGGGGGTTGCTAGTTTGTGGCGGTGGCTGTTTGAAAAAAACTACCTCAAGTACCTCGACATTTGTTGGGGAACTTTATTATTTTGCAGATTCACAGTTATGTTGCAGATTCACAGTAACATCCTGGAAAGATCTTATTGACCATCGCTCATTAGATAGTTCCTTTAACAACACACCGGAACGCAAGGCCATCATTGGTGCCCGCCATTTCAGGTATATTCTGCACGACTGCCGCTATACGCTAACATACAGGCTAATAATTCTCTCATTATATTCCTTCTAAAGGATAAGGATATGAGGAATATATGTATACACATACATTCCTAACATGATACTGATGCTGATTTTCAATGGTTTTGGTCGCCAGTGAAATAGAACAAAAACATGTTACATTTAATGCTCAATGCTACCATGGAATTTCCTTGCTAAAGTTAGCTAATCCTCACAGAGCTAATTCAATGATTCTGAAATGGAATTCAGTTCTAATTAGTCTCTGATTCGGTTTTCTTCTAGTGGACGTATGTATGCGTGATGTGTATTTATATGTGTGTGTCTAAAGGTAAAGGTGACTATGTCGGTTGAGTAATTGTGTGGGTGTGTGTCTGTGTGTGTAACAGAAACACAATGTAGTTCTGGCCGCTCATGAAAACATTTCTTAAGGGGTGGGGAGCAAAATTACAACCAGATTATTTCAATTAAGAACCAAGCAGACGGATTGTCCTATAAATCATTGCCATGGTGAGGTAGTTTCTCATGTTCATTTAGATGCCACGAGATTAAACTATGGTAATTCAATTACCACATAACAGAATGTTCCCCATGTTAAAACGAATTAGAAGTAGCTTGTTGCAACCAAATAGTAGTGCTGTACAGAAGATGCTGCCGTTTTAAAAGGCTGAAGAGGAAAAAGGCCTAACCCTAACGTAACTGACAATCATTGCAAAAATTAAGATGAAAATGTATATTTTTATTTTTTATTTAAACATGGTACCTTTATATAAAATGGGCACATTGTCGATACTGCAAGTATCCCAGACTTGTCAAAATTGTTCAAATCACTCTTGTACTGATATATGTCTGCGGTCTTGGCCGACTATACTTCCCCAGCTTTCGCTGCCTCTTCACTCAGACAACAACAGATCTTAAATAAGCCCATGCGGTCACTGCAGAGATCAAGTAGCCTCTTCCTGCAGTAGCTAGCCAGAGCTAGCTTTCTAAGGTACTCAGGCATTCCTACCACCCTGACTCCAGCCAGAAACGTTCTTACCCACATTATTATCATTTCAGTCCTCTTGGCATTGAGCAAACATTTGTTAGCATGTGGAAAAACAGCACACACAAACACACACACACACACACACACACACACACACACACACACACACACACACACACACACACATACATATATTCACACACACGCACACAAAAACATGCACATACACAGAGTTAACTGCACAATCTGGAACGCAGGCTCACCTACGTACACACACAAAAACACACACACACACACACACACACACAAACACACACACATACGCACACACACACACTCACAAACACGTGCACTTCCACACGCATCCCGACATTATGGGATGAGTTATCGGGAGTCATGGTAACAAATGTGTCATCACAAAGAGGATGAATGGGTCTCATCACGGTCCTCTTAGCCGGGTGATTTAGGCTGTGTTTCCTGCACCGCCGTGCCAGCCCGGGCAGGACTGAAGACTGAAGAAGAGGACCATAAGAGAACACACTCGGTTATAGTCGGTTATAACAAGGGGAGGAAGTAGTGTAGAATCGGAGTCGGAATCACTTGTTGATGATCACTATTTAGCACATTTATCTATGGTGAATAACAGTGAATATATCGATTTATTTATTCACTATTTAGCCCTTTTAACCAAAGTGAATCCCAGCGAATATATATACATAACATTTTGAATCTATAACTCAAAAGAGATCTCTCAGATAGTGTTTCACTCACTAATAGCTGAGGCAGGGCAATGTCATTTCTAACAAATTTCTCTCCAATAAAAGCCCTTGAACCTTTCCGACCGTCCCTTTGAGGAGCCAATCCGCTTGAGCAAGGACGGATTAACATGACCACGGGCCCTGGACACAAACCAGCCATGGACCCCTACCAACACGCAAATACATGCACTAGCACACCGAATTTGGTCACATATAACTCATGCAATCCACAATCACACACATTATAATGCAGCGCATTAAAAACATTCAAATCCTTTTATGAACAAAGAATGAATTTAGATTTTTTTTAAATAAAAAAAGAATACATATATATATATATATATCAAGGGCCCCCCCATTGGCCAGGGCCCTGAACATGTGCCCACTTTGCCCATGCGGTAATCCGTCATTACGCTTGAGGTGTTTGCTCTAGGATGCCTACAGGTAGGCTGTGGACATTGAGGTTCAAACACAGAAGCTTCAGGCTCCGAGTCAAACACCTTTAGCTCTAGACTAATCTGCATGATCGCACGGAGGTATGTTGAAATGCTTAAAGATGGTTGTTTTGTGGTGTATTATGGGATCTGGAGGGTTTTCTTATGGGGTCAATCTTTTTCCGGTTTCTTTACCATTATAATCACGTTTCTTCGCAGACAATTTGGGCATATTTTTGACCATATAGCCTTAACTTTTGCAGTACTTGGACATAACACTTGGTAACACTTTTCAATAAGGGTACATTAATTGACATTCGTTAATGTAGTAATAAGCATTGAAAAAAAGTTAATCAACAGTGAACTAATGGTGTAGTACTTATTTACAAATGGTGTACAATAATGTAATATTGTATGCATTGTCAAATAGGGTTTGGATTAACCCTAATCCTTACCTTTACCCCGATAATAATGTGCTATAATACTGATCATTAATGCATTACCGTAGCTAATCTTCACTAAGGGTTAAATAAAGTACCCTTATTTTAGAAGGTTAAAAACTAATTATTTAGTTATTTATCAGCATTGCCCCTTTAATGCAAGAAATAGGATTACGTTAGGGAGAGAGAAAGGGAGGGAGGGAGGGTGGGAGAGAGAGAGAGAGAGAGAGAGAGAGAGAAATATCGACCAAAAAGAGAGAATAGGAGAATGAACCAGAGGTTTTAGGTGGGAAAACATGCAAATTCATGCAACCAAATTACCCTTATTTTTGGGATGCTGTTTAGAGGTACAAAACACTGCAGTGTGGGCTGGATGGTACAAGCAAACCACAAGGTGAACATGTGTGATTCTACATAAGCAGCCGGCCCACCCACACAATACAACATGCTGTTCGACTGCCACTAGCGCTACCCTGACATCCACTACAAGGCTCAAGTCTTCGGGAAAGTTGTCGCTGGCCTTAAATTGAAACCTGACTTCTAACCAACTTTTTCTGCGATATTGTGCATTAATGAATTTGTATTATTTATTCTGAGGCCATGTCAAAATAACTTTTGCTTAGAATTTGATAAAATATTCTTGCTTATTCGTAAATTTTGTTTATGAAGAGACTACAGATGTTGTCATTCAATCATAAAGCAGTGGGATAATATATGTGCATATGTTAAACTGAACATATCATTTTGAGAACGGATAAAACCCTTGTGCATCTGTAATGTTTCACTTTGTGAGCCCATTCTTCGATTCTGTTTGGTTGAACCATGCAGGGATATGGTTGGTATGGCTGGTGGATCATAGCAGCCATTTTGTGCGATTGACTGTAGTGCGTGTAAGGAACACTTGGCCTGACGTTGTACGTGGGCTTCACGGGCCACGGGGCCACGGGGGTCTGTGTGTGTGGCGGCCCTTCCTCGGGTTCATCAATCACACAGCGCGACACTGAATGACAGGATAATATTGTTGCTGTTAGTTGATTGGGAAGTCTCCCCCATGATTACTTCTGCGAGGTGTGTGCTTGTGTGTACGTGTGGGTACATGTGCATTTATAGGTGTATGTGTGTGTGCATGGGTTTGTGGTAGTTCATGTGTGTGTACATGTGCATGTGTGTATATGTACATGTCTTTGTGTGTGTGTGCATGGTCATGTTTGGATATGTACATGTGTGTGTGTGTGTTTGAATTTTCATGTGTGTATATGACCGTATGTTTGTGTGAGTGTGTGTGTGTGTGTGTGCATGTTCATGCGTCTATATGAATGTGTTGGTGCGAGTGTGTGCATGTTCATGTGTCTACGTGAAAGTGTGTGTTTGCATGTTCATGTGTGCATATGAACATGTGTGCGTGCATGTATATGAACATTTGTGTGTGTCTGCCTTGAGCCTACTCATACGCTACCTGCTTCTGTGCAACTAATCGGCAAATCCACTTCTCCACACACACACACACACACACACCTAGCCACCCCCAGCGCAGACACACACAGTAGGTGTATTTTAACTCCTTGGCGCCTGGGTCTTCCTGTAGTGTCGGGGGCCGCACGGCGCTGGACACACTCTTCCCGTTAAGGGTCCTGTGGTTGGAGCCAGGTACCATGTACCCATTCACCTCTGTTTGTTTTCTATGTCATTATGAGTCCTGCTCCCCACCGCTGACTTCACTGACAGAAACAGTCGTCTTTGTCAGCCAAGCCCCTCTCTCTCTCTCCCCCCTCTCTCTCTCTCTCTCTCTCTCTCTCTCTCTCTCTCTCTCTCTCTCTCTCTCTCTCCCCCTCTCTCTCTCTCTCTCCCTCTCTCTCTCTCTCTCTCTCTCTCTCTCCTCTCTCTCTCTCTCTCTCTCTCTCTCACTTTACCTCTTTAACTCTCTCTCTTTCGCTCACGTTTTCTTGCTCGCTCTCCCTTTCTTTCTCTTTCTCTGTCTGTCTCTCTCTTTCCTCATCTGCCCCCTTCTCAGTCTTTCTCCCCCCACTATTTCCCCCCTCTCTCAAATCGTAGGTGTGTGCACAAGTCGTACCTTCATATGCCCATACGTGCACCCACACACACAGACCCACACGCATACACAGACACACACACACACACATCCATATTAGTGCACACATATACAAACACATGAGCACTCACACACTCTACGCCCTCCTTCTCATACAGCGGGGTCTAAACGGCTGCCTTTCCATCCACTCTACCCTATCAAAATGTTTCTTTACTTAACATTTTCAAATCCCCCAGAAATAGGAATAATATATTTCAAAAATAAAAACCTCTCCTCTCTGAGGCAGGAACACAGATACAGAGTCACGCGATTCATTGGTGTGTTGGGGGAGGAGGTTGGGGGGGGGGGGGGGGGGGGGGGGGGGGGTAGTTTGTCTGGGCAGAGAGCTCCGTCTCCCTCACACAGCGAGTCGTCAGAAAAAGGAATTAGTTTTAATCACATTACGCGGCGGTGGCAGTACACTCGGTGAGCACAGAAGATATTCTGTCCGTTGGCCTCACCCTCTTCACCTCTCTGTCACATTCTTTCCCGTCCTGCTGAGAGACCTGCTGACTTTTTTGGCGTGGCTTTAAAAAAAAAACTAAATTCAGGAACCAGAGAAGAGAGACGGAGAGAGAGTTTTGTGTTGCATGATATGAGATGGAGGATAAAGAAAAGCAGACGCTGGTAATTGTTACAGATCCTGAAAAATAGGGAAGCGAGTTGGGAAAGCCAGGGGCCAGGAAGGTGGGGAGCGGGCCCCTGGCATCCTCATAGAACTAGAAATAGAAGCGTCTGCCCTGACTTACGTGTCTTCTGGGGGCCCGCCTGGTGGCTCCGTAATATTAAAGAATAGAATTTAGTTAAGTAGTGTTAATAATAATAATATAGTTAATGGCCAGGAGGAGGTCTTGACCATTCTCAAAGTCCGGAGGCTGAATGTTTTTGTGTTAAATCATTTCCAAACCTTTATCTTTGCTTTGATTAACTTGACTTCTTTTTGGACAGATGTTGAATTGCACCGTAATCCAATCACTGGGACTCGGGTCAAATAGTGTAATATAGATCAAATAGTATTCAGATCACATAAATTATACTTTGGTATAGTATTTTGAAAGGCAACTATGGTTTCCACAAACAAATGTTATGCAATATCACAGAAATATGCAGACAAACTTCAGGGAGTAACCCGTTTTCTTTTTCTTATGAGTCCCACAGGCGCCGAAATCTGTCTGACTTGTGTCACCGTTTGATGAGGTCATCCGGAAGGTTCTGGTGGCTTCTGGCGTGACAGTGAGAGGGAGGGACAACAGGTGCTCTGCATCACTATCCTCCCATAAACACACATGCACACACACACACACACACACACACACACACACACACACACACACACACACACACACACACACACACACACACGTGATCACACACACCCACACACACAGACAAATGTGCGTACATACACAAATGCGCACACAGACAAACACAGATGCATACACACATGTACACATGCAAACACACAAAAACACATAGAAACTCACACACAAAGACACACACACATCCCAACACAAAGTACCCACACCCACTCTTGTTGTAATCACGCAGAGCAGAACTGGTGTAGACTGCAGGACAGGAGAGACAGAGACACGGTGGTAGACACACAGCCGCTGGACGCACAAATTACACCAGTAGGAATTGACATGCTTACAAGAACGAAGCATTGGTGTGTAAACACAAATAGAGACCGCACTAGCTCTCTCTCTTTTTCATCCTCTCTCGACCGCTCCCTCTCTCATACACACAAACACATACCATGCACACAAACTAACACAACCTCAAGCCCTCTATCCTGCTAGGATCTTATTGTCCCTGGCAACAAACCTCTATTTCTCAGTGATGTTTTAAAACAACCGACATAAAAAAAACGACATATCCGTCAATTACACACACCACATAATTGCAATGATTACAGACGCTTGGAGATAAATCAAGAGGAATCGCAAAATTATAAACCAAAGCAGTCACTTTGAATGCGCAGGCCTGGACCGCACCGCCGTGCAGCAAGAGAAGAAAAATCAATTAAGAGTCAGTCAGGGGCACGTAAACAGTAGGCAGCAGCTGATTTTAGGAGACGTCACGACAAGCCAGCGCCTCACCACAGCGCCCTCGGCCCCGGCTTGTGGTCGCCTCGCAGTATATCGGTCGGCCCTGTGTGTGTGTTTCTGTGTGTGTGTGTGTGTGTGTTTTAACCCGTGTCACTTTGATGCGCTCCCTCTGCAATAATCTCCGGGTTTTATTTTTTTTTCCACACGGATCAGCAAATAAAGACAAAATGCACACTCCACCGTGTTACACAAGAGAGTGAAATATAGAGCTGAGAATACAAATAGACATGAGGGCATGCTGTTAAAATATGCTGTAAAAAGACGCTGTAAATACATGTTTGGTGCTGGATTACATGTGTTATGCGGTGTCCTGGTTTGTTTCACTAACGACCAGCTCATCAGCAGTGGCTCGCCTGGTGTCGCCACAGATCGTGTCCGAGCTCAAAGGGCTGGGAAGCCGTCATCAGACAGGCCCTGGTGTTTTGCAATATAACCAGGCACCATGCATGTTCTTGTTTTGTATTGCATCATGCTTATCTTATCTGTTCTATCTTTAATAAGCAATGTTAATTTTATACACTGTGTTGCCATCGAGTACGAGACAGGAGAAAGGAGAAAAAAATTAAGAATCACACACACACACACACACACAGACACACACACACACACGCACACAGACACACAGACACAGACACACACACACACACACACACACACACACACACACACACACACACACACACACACACACACACACACACCCTTCTCGAAACCACAATCAAGATTTCAGTGCATCAAAACCTTATCAGACGTCATGGGAAAAAAAACATGCAACTGTGTTTCGTACCTGGAACACATTGCATAAAACTGCTTTCTTCATGTTTTGATAGGACTCTATAATCACTCACTTTTATGATGTAATTGTGATGTTCGTCTATGTGCGCATTTAGATCAACATTAGGCTGTATCACTGTAAACAGTGATAGAGAGAGTCCTTCAGTTCACTCAGGCACCTCCTGCAGTGAACGTTTCAGCAGCTCGGAGGCCAACAGGGATCTCCCTGAGCTCTCTCTCCCATGCGGAAAAGGGGTGCAAAGCCTAATCTATCCGCTCATTCACTCAAAACGATGCAGGCGCTCGTGACAAAATACTTGACCCTGCTCCTGAAACAATAGCAACCTCATGGCAGGTGCTGTTGATGTACGCTCCTCTGGAGGCAATTATACGTGTTTACGAAGAAAATAAAAAACAAATTACGGGCCCTCGATCGGGGCTAATTTCTCCGGCACGGCGTGTTTTCCCAGAGATCAGATGTGCTTCTTTATGTTTGGCTTGCTCATGATTGTAATTGCTTAAACAAGTTTAAAATAATTAGATTATTCCATGAGGGCATGCAAAATATAATTACTGTCATATTGTATTTCCATGTTCTATGACACAAGACCCCAAATAAGAAAAAAAGGCCAGCAATTTTGCTGCGTCAAAATATTTACTCTTTGGTTTGGAAAAACACAGTCTATGGCGCAGAATGCGCGGCAGTGAGTTCAAACACAGCAAATCAAGCTGGGATCTGGATTTCCGAACTTAATAAAAATCAAAATATAACAATTTGACAGAACAAAAAAACAAAACGATCAGCAGAAAATCGAAGATTAAAACATAAAATCTCAAGTCTATGTTTTCCCTTTTTTGCTAAAGAATTGTCAGCTTCGCTCCGAGCTCAGAACTTAAGTAATTGAACACTTCAGCACTTTGGTAGCTAAGCGTCTGTGGACCGCAGAGCCTGGACCACACTCCCTCCATGCTAATCACTCCAGTGCTTTCCAACTAATTAAGTAAGACAATACATCCAGGAGCGAGATGGTCCGCCTGTGCCTCCGTGCAATCCAACGCTACCCCGGTCCACCCATCCCGTTCTGGCCTCTGAAGCTGGGGAAAGTGGCCCCAGGGTTGAACCTCACTGAACCTGCCGCTCTGATTCCTGGCGTGTGCACCGACTGCCCAGGCAGAAGCAGATTGAATGTGCCTTCACTCTTGAGCTCTGGTGCTAATGAATAAACATCTGAGTGTTTATTGGGCCTGTGGTATGATGAGAGGCAGACCCAGGTTTATGGGTGGCTAAGACCAAAACAGCCAATTGGTTGCTTTGTTTCACCCTTTTGTCATGAGCGCGAGATACATTTGATCGAAACTATTCATGTTAAGTTGCCGTTTAACTTGTTTGTTATATTGAAATGTAAAAGTTTTTTTTTTCCTTTTTTAGAATTTCATTTAAATGAATAATACATGTGTTATAATGTAGGTAAATACAGAATTTACAATATTTACAGTATATGTAAGAAACAGGATATTGCCATAGTATGTATTGACATGTAACATAGTCACACGCAGAGTCACAAGACAGTGTCTCTGAGGTCCAGCATTCTGCCTCTCCTGGCCACAAGTCAAACCTCGGGGACAGTCCACCTAAAAACAAACCCTGGTAAAACGTATATTAATCCCTCCTACCAAAAAAACTAATAACTTTTGGGTTTTATCCCAAAATGGAGGCGGTGCCAGACGTAGTTTGATTATATGGTCCCCTCTGGCCCATAGCTTGGCTACAGGTATTGGGTTTCACCTAAAATTAGCCATCAGACTCAATTTATGACCTCAATTGAGAAGCGGCAGAAAGTGGCCCTAACAGCACCCAGACTAACACCGGCTAACCTGGGCCAGGCCATATAATGTTGCGTTTTAATTCAGCGCTGCGGCGCGCCAGCAAGGCCTAGCCCAGCGCAACTTACACCCTTTCCTTTTTTTTCATTTTTCCTTTTTTTGTCCAGAGTGGTGTTACGATATTAAGCTGGCACAAGAGTGTTATGCAAACAGTAGAATCCCAGCTAATTTTATTGAGGCAAGAAATGGCTTTTCCCAGTTGGCTAGATGTAACATTTTAAGCCGATTGGAGGGGAATGAACCTCGAACTCGAAACAGAAATCATTCACGCACACCCACACACACCCACACCCACACACACACACACACACACACACACACAATAACACATACACCAATACATTCCCAAAAACAAATGCATGCAGAACCTTTTGGCCGCTCAGCTGTCTGTCGGCCATAACAGACGCCCCAAACGTATTAATACATCATTCAGAAGATATGTGTTTTGGTGAAAATGTTTAAAAACCATGACCTTGCGGGTTGGTCAAGCCTAGTGGTACCACAGTTGACTTTATCCCTCTTTTTTTAAGATTGGAAGCCTTAGCTACACCATTAAATTAAATTCAACAAACGTTCACAAAACAGTGAAAGCAACACGTACACACACAAATGCATACACAAGCATACAAAGTAATGTGTTCCACTCTTTCAATAAACACGTCTGGGCAGACAAGAGTGGTGTGCAGTCAATGTTTTTACTTTCTACATGATTTAAGGATAGGACAGATTATTAGTAGGGAAATTACAATAGCCATGGCAACATTTTATTTGTTCCAATAAGAGTAATGAGCGAGGTATAAGTCAACATTTAAGAGGTGTTGATTTTATAACGTAGCCCCCCCCCCCCCCCCCCCCCCCCATCTCCTCCTCCTACTCTCCTTCTATAGTACGACTCCACTTTTACTTTTCTCCTTCCTTTCCTCCACACACCTTGCACCCCCTCCCTTCACCACCCACTTCCCTCAGCTCGTCTATCTCCAGCGAAAATCAGCCGCAAGCACTTTCTCTCTCCACACTATTCTTAGCGTAAGCTGCGGTGGCTACAGAAATATTTTTAAAGATTATTATAGTATACACTCGCTCTCTTTTCCCCTTAGTCACTCGCCCAAGCGCACCGTCTCCTCCTCCACCTCCGCCGCCTCCGCGGCTTTCTTCCCCCCCTTCCCACTGCCTCCCCATCTCTCCTTTCCCTCTTTCTCCTTTTCTCTGTCTATCTCTCCCTCTCTCCCTCCCTTTCCCCTTCTCTGGCTATTTCTTTCACTCTCTCTGTCTTTGTCTTTCCCTCTCTCTGTCCCTCTCTCCGTCCCTCTCTCCCTGTCTCCCTCCCCCCCTCTGTCTGCCTCGCCCTGTCTCTCTCTCCCTCTCCTTCTCTCACTTCCCCTCCCTCTCTCTCTTTATCTTCCTCTCACTCTCTCTCCCTCTCTCTTCCTCTCTCTCCGTCTCTATGTCTCTCTCTGGACAGCAATATATGGTTGTAAAATAATAGAATGTGGGCCAGTAATAATCCCCCAGTCCAAACAGAGCAGACGCTGGCTGACGTTTTCTGAAACCTCACCCACCCTCCACCCCCACCCCCCTTCTCGTCAACCACCACCTCCAGCTACCCAACCACCCCACCCTCATAAATAACCTCGCCCACTCACCCGCCATGCCTCCACCCGCTGTTCAGGGTGTTGTGCGACCGACGGCCAGGCTGGATGTGTGGAGAATGCTGGTGTTGGCGGCAGGGCTGGTTGTGCTGGTGGTGGTGGTGGTGGTGGTGGTGCTGGTGGTGGTGTGGGAGAGGAGGGTGTGTGAGACAGAAGGGACTGGTCATCAGAGCCACCGACAAACTACGGCTGATTGTCAGCGATCAAAACGATGTTCAATTGACTGGAACGTCATTGAAAGAGCCCCCGAAGATCCTTATAGCCTAAAGACCGAGCCCAACACCACAAATTGCTTTCATCACTCATGATTTATTATTGAACCATACCTGGAGAGGAATGTCAATCATGATAAATAAACTAGTATATAGGTACATATACATATCATTTAGGCCAGATACTTGAAGGACTTAATAACATGTGGTTTATAATGTTAATAGTTGTGAACCACTGGGTTCTTTTAGAAATTAGAACTTGAATACAGGGTAGACTAGTGGTTAGGGCTCTATGCCCCTGCCTACCACTTAATGACAAGTATCTGCATTCACTATAAGCCACTGTGAAGCATCTGCTAAATGAGTCAATACCAAATACAGACTCGGAGTGTATTGTCATCTGGAATATGATGTATTTCCAACAAAAACATGGAATTACTATGTAGCAGGAATGTGTAATCATCTCCACAGGATTAGATTTACAAGAGCAGGAATAGCGACCGTAAATGATAATGTTGTCATTATCATCCTACTCAGGGTTGGTCCATCCTGGGTGATTTCATCAATAAATGAAGACTCGTTAAAGTGAGTCAAACTAGCAGAAATTGAAAAAATATGTATCATGCTGACCGCAAATTTATGGCATTCCAAGAGATTATTAAATGCACAATGGCAATTTAGTTTATTTTAAGAGCTAGGAGCAAATAATGAAATGATCTGAAAGATGATTGACTAAAGAGAAAGAAAGAGAGATTGTTTATGTGGGTGTGGATGTGAGTGTGTGTGACAGAGAATAAGAGAGTACGTGTGTGTGTGTGTGTGTGTGTGTGTGTGTGTGTGTGTGTGTGTGTGTGTGTGTGTGTGTGTGTGTGTGTGTGTGTGTGTGAATGCGTGAATGCGTGATTGTGTGTGTGTGTGTGTGTGTGTGTGTGTGTGTGTGTGTTTGTGAGTCAGTGAGTGAGTGAGTGAGAGAGAAAGAGAGAGAGAGAGAGAGAGAGAGAGAGAGAGAGAGAGAGAGAGAGAGAGAGCGATAGAGAGAGCTAAGGAGAGAAGGAGAGAGGGAGAATAAACGAGGGACGCGGGCAGACAGGCAGACGGTGCCAGAGACAGGTTGGGCAGGTGGCGGGTCAGAAAAGTGGAATCAAACACTAATTTGTTCTACTGTGTCTTAAACCTCACTTACTGGAACTCCTGTGGATCGCTCTGGTTAGCGGTCTGCCTGAACAAACTAATCATCTGTTTCTCCGGCCGGAGGGCCCGCCGCAGACCTGGCAGCGACGCCCCCTCGCAGACTGAGGAATTGGCCACAAGAGTCCACACGTGCATTTTCCACCCAAATCACCACGGGCAGCCATTGTCCCTGCCAGGCTGACGGTGTGTTGTTTTTTTTGCCGCCAAAAACACGTTTAACGTCAATAGTGAAAAAATGAAAAAAAAAAGTGACACAATTAAAGCACACCATTCCACAACACCGAGCGGAAAACGATTCCATGGCTAGAAGGGCGAAAAGTTTAAGGAGGTGTGTTTTTTTGGACACGATTTGGCAAGACACTCGCGTCCAGCCACAGACACAATTTTTTACTTAAATCCATACGTTGGCCAGACACAAAAGTAGCATAGAGGTGAGCTTGTGTTTCCTCTGCCAGCGTTTCTGGGGCCAAAAACAATCTGGAGAAGTACAGCAGAATGATCACTGGTGCTGAGAGGAGGGGCGCGGCCACAGGAGTTCTGCAGTCCGGTAGCACATCGCTGGTGCTGTAACACACATACACTCTGGTGCCACGTCGCTGGTGTTGTAACACAGACACACTCTGGTAGCACATCCCTGGTGCTGTAACAAACACACTCTGGTAGCCTTTCACTGATGCTGTAACACACAACCATGTTACACACACACACATACATGTAACACACACACACACGTAACTCACACACTGGTGCTGTAACACACTCACTGTGCACACCGGAGGATACCCTTTGTCCAATGTATTTATACACTGACATGCTGATACACAAATCACACACACACACACACACACACACCACACACACACACACATACACACAGAAACACACACACACACACATACACAGGACAGAGGGAAACAGACTGGCTGAAACACCTTGAATCACAGACACACTCATCATATATCAAATAACATTTGACATATGAAAACATGTTTTCATATTCTGTATATGAACAATTCCACCCGAGGGACATAATGAAGGACAAAAACATGCACAGACAAACACACAGACATACACACAGGTAAGAACACAGACACTGCTCACCCACACACACACACACACGCACACACCAAACCAGAGGCGGGCAGTCACGTCGGATGAATGGCAGCCCCTTGTCCCTGGCCCTCAGCATCACTTGCTGCTAACCACTAACAGAGTCGGAGTCCCGGCCCTGTGCTACTCTTCTCTCTGACCCCTCTCCTCCTCCACCTCCTCCCCTGATCACCAGAGGAGCAGGGAAATGGGGGAGGACGCGTCATTAATGACCGGGGATTTGGTTCTCCAGAGAGGGCTTAGCCGCTGTGATTGCATTAAGCACCGGCAGAAATCATTCAACAATAATCTTTTTTTGTTTTATTTTTCATATTTTCTTGTTCATTTCTAGGGTGGGGTTTGTGTGTGTGTAGTGGGGGGGGGGGGCACAGTTGGTGGGTTGTTGGTTAGATCTCACGGGCTTTCTTAAGCAAGGTGCCTACACCCTTCCCCAGTATACTGCTGTATCTGAATTCACTGTCAGTCCAATGGCAGCAGTAGTTCAGAAATAGAACAGACATTGGGGGATCGACAAGGTGGAAGAGAAATAGTGATACGGTTAGAAAGGGGAAGGGAGGGATATACATGGGTAGAGAAGGAGAGGGAGCTTTGGAAGAAGACAGAGATGGAGAGGTGGGGAAAGGTATGAACAGAGAGGGAGAGAGGGAGAGGGGGAGAGAAGGAGAGAGGGAGAGAGGGAGTGAGGGAGACTCCTAGAACCAGGAAGAGAGATCTACCTAGATGGTGCAGGGAGGAAGGGAGGGAGGGAGGGAGGGAAGGCAAAGACAGAGAGGAAGGGAAAGGTATGGACAGAGAAGGGAGAAAGAGAGAGAGAAAGAGAGAGAAAAGCGTGAGAGATGGATGATCTCAATTATCCTCTTATTTTCCTCGACGGTGGTGACCATCTGTCAGTGCGGAGCAGAGAAACAGAAGGAAAATAATAGAAATGTGGCGAATGATGGAGCGGGCTAATTAAAGGAATGGCCTGGATCCGCACACCGGGCAGATCGTCTAATTAAACCATTACAGGTGAGCACTCCATACATAGATCCTCTAGCGCCGCCCACATACACCCCACACACACACATACACACCACTACCCAACACACACACACAAACACACACACACACACGCACAAACACACACACACACAAACACACACACACACGTGTTCGGCAGTGGCGTGTTTGCGTCAGGGAGTGTACTAGTACCGCCCACCTAAACCCCCCCCACACACACACACACACACACACCCTGACACCTACACAGCACACACACAAACACACATACAACTACATCGCACACACACACTCACTCCCTGACACCTACACACACGTACACACACCTACACTGCATACACACACTCCCTGACACACACACACACACACACTCCCTGACACAGACACAAACACACACATACACACAGACACACACACCCTTCTCCTCTGTAATGATTACAATAAGTGTGAGGGTGAATGCGCCGGCCGGCCAGAGCGTTTACATACACACTCCATTTAGTTCACTCAGACATGTCAGTGTGTTCATTAATCATGCACAGTTTTTTAACTTAGAAAAAACAAAAAGGGCTGCTGGATCCCCAGGGCCCTACAGCGCGCCTCGTTAGCAGACGTGATTGAAAAAAGAAAGATAGAAAAAAAACACCTTTTACTTTTAATTTAGTGGTCTTGATGTATAGTTCTGTGGACATGTGGAGTACGGTCTGAGATTTAGGCGAGAAACCGATACGACGAAGTGTGGTGGTCTGTGTTGAGGGAGCGTCAGAGAGAAGTGAGAGAGACTCACTAAGGAGGACGGACAGAGAGAGAGAGAGAGAGACAGAGACCCACTAAGGTGGAGAGACAGAGAGAGAGACAGAGAGAGAGAGACCCACTGAGGAGGAGAGACAGAGAGAGACAAAGAGACAGAGAGAGAGACCCACTAAGGAGGAGACAGAGAGAGAAAGAGATGGAGAGAGAGAGTGAGAGAGACCCACTAAGGAGGAGAGCGAGAGAGAGAGAGAGAGAGAGAGAGAGGGAAAGAGAGAGAGAGAGAGAGAGAGGGAGAGGGGTAGAGTGATATAGAGGGTTGCAGGAATAAGCTGAAGGAGAGACAAATAGGTAGGAATCGGACGGACTTGGGAAGTTTGTGCCGCGCTTGGCATCTCCAACTAAAACGTATGACCACACCAGCTGTTCAGGGCTCAAGTGTGTCTGTGTGTGAGAAAAGGGTGTGTGTATGTGTGTGTGTTTGTGTATGTGTGTGTGTAGGTGTGTGTGTGTCTGTATGTGTGTGTGTGTGTGTGTGTGTGTGTGTGTGTGTGTGTGCGTGCGTGCGTGTGTGTGTGGTGTGTGTGTGTGTGCGTGTGTGTGTGTGTGTGACCTAGCAGGAGGAGCTGCACTTCCTCTTTAAGATAGGCTCTTGTTCCCTGCCCTGTTACATATACTTCTATTCTTCATTTATTTATATTCTCATTGTTTTCTTCATTTTGCTCTAGTTATTTTGGGTCGACACTTTTTGGGATTATTTTTTGCGCACATCTTTTTGGGGGTTTCTTTTGAGTTTCTTCTAATATAATAATGACAAAAGCTTGTTCCACGAACAGTTTCACGAACAGTTTCAGGAGGAAAACCTTTACTCCTGAATTGACTTGCCTCTCAGTGAAAAGGACGCATTAAGGACACCTTTATGTGAACCTTTATTTACGTATTCATGTAGAGTCATCCCCCTGAAAGCAATGAAACTGTAAGTAAAGCAATCTTCCCTTGGAAATTCATACAAGTCCCTTTTTATATTTTTTAACCATTTGTCAGCACCGACTGTAAACGGTGCTCCGTATTTATATGATAAAATACTTTTTTATTCCAACCCCATTTAAACCACAATACTGTAACAGTAACCCAACACCGGTCATTCACTCTCGATTATCCCATAGTCAGAAAAAGAGAAAGATGAATGTGGACGTTCCCCAGCATTTCAATCCAAAGAGAGCGGTCTTTAAACCTCCCGCTGAGGCTAAAGAATCACAGAACGATACATTCTACCTTCATAAACTTCTGCTATCCATGTCTGGTTGTATGAGTTTACGGGATATATTGTCTTAACACCATTTTATTTTATTTTGGGTCCCTCTTACCCACCTCGATGGTGGATAAAGAAACCACATTTTGGTTCAGGAAATAAAAAATAAATTAATTTGAGTTTAATGAAACTCAAGTATTGGATAGTGGATGATGAGGTGAGGTGGTTGTGATAAATATCCTTATCTGGAGTGACAGAGAGAATTTAAATGTGTGTGGTAGATCAGAATCATATCATTTGTTATTATTTTTTTGTATACATTTTTATTTTCAAACAATCTAGCTGTCTGCCAGAGAGGAGAGGACTTGACCTTAGAAAATAGAAAATAAAACAAAATTCGGTAAAAAGGCTTGACAAAATGGAAAATAACAAACAATCGAGATAAAATGGTTGACAGAAGAATAAACAAAAGATCAGGGGAGGAGAAGAGACCCAGAAGAATATCCACTAATACATATATATATTATACTGATCCACCGGAGATTGCCTTTACAAGATCCATGCTTTTTATTAATCCCAAAAGCCTTTCTTGTTTTCTAGAACTTGTGTGAACGTATGTCTAGAAGCCAACATCGAGAACCAAATAGTCAACATTGAGAACCGAAGAACCTGAGAAACAACATGGACAACCAAAGAACCACCATGGAGAACCAAAGAACCAGCATGGAGCACCAAAGAACCAGCATGGAGCACCAAAGAACCACCTTGGAGAACCAAAGAACCAGCATGGAGCACCAAAGAACCACCATGGAGAACCAAAGGACCAGCATGGAGCACCAAAGAACCAGCATGGAGCACCAAAGAACCACCTTGGAGAACCAAAGAACCAGCATGGAGCACCAAAGAACCACCTTGGAGAACCAAAGAACCAGCATGGAGCACCAAAGAACCACCATGGAGAACCAAAGGACCAGCATGGAGCACCAAAGAACCAGCATGGAGCACCAAAGAACTACCTTGGAGAACCAAAGAACCAGCATGGAGAACCAAAGAACCAGCATGGAGCACCAAAGAACCAGCATGGAGCACCAAAGAACCACCATGGAGAACCAAAGGACCAGCATGGAGAACCAAAGGACCAGCATGGAGAACCAAAGAACCAGCATGGAGCACCAAAGAACCACCATGGAGAACCAAAGAACCAGCATGGAGCACCAAAGAACCAGCATGGAGAACCAAAGAACCAGCATGGAGCACCAAAGAACCACCTTGGAGAAACCCAGAGCCAAAGGTAGAAACAGAGAGAGGGAGGGAGGACGGGATGAAGACAAATATGGAGAGAAATGAAGGAAGAGGGAGAGGCAAAGTTATGGAGAAGGAGAAAAAGAGAGGGAGAGGACATTGAGAAAGAGTTTACGCAAGAGAGACAGCGAGAAAGAAAGACAGACGTTATAATGGCGAAAGAGGGAGACCAAGACAGAGAGCATGAGCTAGAGGGGGGGGGGGGGGGGGGGGGGGGGGGGGGGGGGGGGGGGGGGGGGGCAGGAGAGGGACAGTCATGGCAGTTATTGAGAGAGACAACGTTTCCCGGGACAACAGTCACATGCGATTGCGCTGATCAAACCTGTCCCAGAGTGCTGCTGTCACCATTAGCGGGACAGCCCGTGATTAATGCTTACGGACCTGTGACCCCCAAACCCCCCCCCTTCCCCACTCCCCCTGTTTTCTTTATGGCCTCGGGGCTGGAGACGCCGAATCCTCCCAGCCGTTCCTCAACTAGCTCCCTCGTTCACTTTCTCGGGGTTCCAATTCTTCCAATTGCCCACTTTCCACACTCTGTTGCCTTGTCTGTCAGTGAACGGGTGAGAGGTCCTGGCACCCTAATCCAACTGTGGTGGTGGGAAATTACACACAGCCGGATGCTGATGTGCTAGCAGAGTCTAGAAAGCCGAGGCTGGCAAGCATGCTTAACGGCCTCGGCTTTCTAGACTGCTAACTACGCAGCAGACGCCAGTTAGCTAGACGCTAGTTAAGATGTGCAGGTTAGCATTCGCTAGTTATAATGTGCTGGTTAGCATGTGCTTGTTATTTGAAGGTGTTCTACCCGCTTTTCTAGGTGTTAAAACCATGATTTTGTTGTTTCGCCAGTGTTTCGAGAGGGAGGGGTTTAGATTTCTAGCCTGGTCCGGAACTTCAACGGAATCCAATGAAGGCCTCTTTCCTCCCCATAAACTCTGAAGTGTTTGCATACTTTTTAATAGTACATCCCGTCCTCCTGCCCAATAACATCCCCCCACCTCCAGCCCTCCCCGCCCCCCCATTTTCCTTTTCCACCGAGGTTGAGTGAACACACGTTCGATGCTGCATGTGTACCCTGGACCCTGGAAGTGTTTGCTTTCACTGGCGTGTGTTTTTTTTGTTTCTTACCTGCTTGGGAAAATATTGTCGTCGCCATCTTGTGCATATTGTGTCGCCGCCGGGTTTCCCTCGCAGGGTAAACATCAACATGGCTGTTGGGCGGCCATCTTTGCCGTAGGATGATGTCGGGGGGGGGGGAAGGGGGGGGGGGGGGGTGTCGGGGCAACTGAAGAGTGACAGGTAAATACAGGTAAACACTGAGACCCTTTCCCTCTCAGGCAGGGGGGATTGGAGGGCGAGGGGGGCCGACTCTGGGGACCTCAGTCAGGTGTCCGTTGGCTTAAGTGAAGGTGAAGCACGTCACTGGCAGTTCCGATCAAACACAGCCCCTGTTTTATTTTGGTTGGAGGGGGCATTGAGGTGTGTGTGTTGGGGGGGGGGGGGGGGGGGGTCTTAAAGTCCCCAATGGTTCATAAGTTCATTGGCCTGCACAGCCAGGAGGCGCGGTCCTGCTGTTCATCTTTGACCTCCGTTGATATGTTTGCATTTTTTGGTCTGTTTTTTTATAACCAAAATTGTTTTGATGTAAATTTGAGTATTTTTATTGTGTCTTTTAATCAGGTCCGTCCTCTTAAGATCAGTTTGCTGTTTAACATAGGAATACTGAGCAAGATGGCATAAAGTTACATATTATGAAAAACGTTGATGTTAAAATATGGACAAAGAGAAAAACCTTAAACATTTTGGATACCTGAACGCAAAGACAAGCTAAATGAGCCAAAGACGAACAAAAGGTGTTGTTGAACAATCAAAAGCTTTCCGAAAAAAAATTCTTTTCCTGTGTTTTCAGACACTTTTCTTCTGACTTTTAACAGGGACGGACAGTGATTAGGTTATTTATGTACATTTTCTAAAATCATGCAGTTGTCACATAAAACTTAGTAATGAACTGTATATGTAATAGCTGCAACCAACATTTTATTTTATTATTTAAATGGTGCTTGGGTCTTGTTCGAAATCAAATCAATGCTTGGGAAAATCAATAAAGCCTATTAACTTTAACGTTTCAATAACTAGTAATCAAGCCTATTTAAGCAAATAAATAGAAAGACTAAATTAGGAACAAATAGGACATTGTTGCATTCTGACTGCTCTACAGTCCCTCTTTAGCC
>NC_136952.1:13504720-13545314 GCF_949987615.1 Pollachius pollachius | reverse complement strand
TGTATTTTTTGGACAAGGCAACCAAGTAGACAGGAAGTGTCTCCTCCTTCCTATTGCTTGTTTACTACCATCAAGGAGACAAACAGCAGCAGTTTGCTCACTAACTTACTCACTCACTCCTCACCCGCTCACTCTCCCTAGCTCACTCACTTGCTTGTCCCTCTCATTATGACAGCGGCACAATGCAGAAGGCACTATTTCATTGGATTTGTACTTTGATTGTACACGTACCAAACAATCTAATAGGGGTCCAATCGGTTAGAAGAGGCTGCATGCATGTGTATGTGTGTGTTGGGTGTGCACGAGCCAAGAATGTGCTCCAACGACAAAGTCAGACAACATCAGAGTATGTATTTTTTGGGACAGAACAGGAATGCTCATCACCCTCAGGTCCTTCTCTTTCCTTTTCCTTCTCCTCTCTCTCCCCTTTTCCCCATTTTTATATCTCCCTCTCCTTCCCACCACTCTCTCTCTCCTTCTCTCCCTCTCTATGTCTCCTTCCCCCCTCTGTCTTTCTCCCTCCCACCTGTTTATCTCTTCCTCCCTCTTCATACCCCTCCTCTCTCTCTCTCTCTCTCTTTCTCTCTCTCTCTTCTCTCTCTCTTCTCTCTCTCTCTATCTCTCCTTCTCACCTCTCTCCTCTCTCTCCCTCCCCCCCCCCCCCTCTCTCCAACGTTCTCTCACTTTATCTTGTCATACCGCAGCGGTTTGCATCTGGCTCGTCTCAAATTTCCTTTCCGCTGATCCTTCCAATTAAAGTGCACGTAACAGTGCACGGTGCGTCCACCGCAGGCAGTTCATCTCCCCCTCGCTCCGAACAATGTTTTTACAGGACATCCCAGACGCAGACGCTGAGGTATTTCTTCTCCTGCCTCTTCTGTGGCTTTTAGATGTGCAAGTGCAAAAAATAACCAACCTTCCCCCCTGAAAGAAATCACCACAATGGGCGTTAATGGGCCGTCGGATTGGGACGGATGGTGGGTAGGATTCTGGACGGTGTAGGATGCGCAGAACCCACGGACAACTAATGTACCGTGACGCAAGCGCCTTGCCAACTGCAAAAGAAGGGCAGGTCGAGGAGGACAGATCTGAGGCGTTTGATTCCCAGACCGACCACGGATGAATCAAAGTGAATTCACTCATCTTCTGGATCACCTTCCGATATCACCTTCTAGATCAGGATCACCTTCAGGATAAGGATGACCTTCAGGATCACATTCTGGATCAGGATCACCTTCAGGATCCCCTTCAGGATCACCTTCTGAATCACCTTCAGGATCACCTTCAGAATCATCTTCAGGATCAGGATCACCTTCAGGATCATCTTCAGGATCAGGATCCCCTTCAGGATCAACTTCTGGAACACCTTTAGGATCACCTTCAGGATCACCTTCAGGATCACCTTCTGGATCACATTCTGGATCATATTCTGGATCAGGATCCCCTTCAAGATCACCTTCTGGATCACCTTCTGGATCAGGATCACCTTCTGGATCAGGATCCCCTTCAAGATCACCTTCTGGATCACCTTCTGGATCAGGATCACCTTCTGGATCAGGATCACCTTCTGCATCACTTCCAGGATCACCTTCAGGATCACCTTCTGGAAAAAACGACCTCCCCGGTTAACCTCTTTTCTGGTAATTTCAGGTTAAGTAGAAGAAAAAGACGAAGAAAATGGCTGAAACGACATTCTAGCCGGCTTGCGGTGTGCCAAAGCACTTGTCTGCTCTCAGGGTCTTACACGGCTGAAACACGCCTTGAACACACGTGGAAGCCGGGGTCCGGTTTCACCTCCTGGCTCCTCCACCCCAACACTATGCTCCTTCCATGCCCACCGGCCTACAGCTCCTTCATTTCTCAAAGGTGTTTATGGAAAGCTTTCAACCATGCAAAAAATCCTCCACCAGACATGTGGGTGAAAAACATTTTTGGAAATGTAAAGAGTTTGTCCTAATCAGTTTCGAATGGCCCCGAACGCTTAAGAACTGAACTTCTTTTCTTTGTGGTTTTTTAGGGCGGTGGGCTTGTCTTCTTTTTTTTTGCACTGTTTATAGTTCAGAATTTTTAAGCAATACATATATAACAAATTATGCACATCAGCTTCCCATGTTAGACTAGTCTTTTGGACGGGCTGCCATGTTAGCTGTAGCAAAGGGCTAGAGGTCTGCCAAGGCCAAAACCCACTGGAAAAAGTGTGTGGGTTGAGCCATGGATTCAGTTAGGCCTTTGTAACATCAGCTGCAGATTTCTCTGGTTCTGGTTTCTGGTTCTCATGCTTTTCAAAAATAAAATGCATTTAAAGGACCCACCAAGGAGTTTACCTGCATAAGAACGCTTTGGACCAAAATGGCACCCGCCACACTTTCTTTTTTTCCAATTTTGAAAAGGCCCTCTCCTTGGGGAATCCACAAGAATGGTGTGTCCGTTTAAATACTTGTACACTAAAACCACTCTATCACTTATATATTCTATCACACTAACTCAACTGCACTGCTGAACATATTATTGAATATTTGAAGGAATACCACATGAAAACAAAACCAAAAACCTCATTAGCTAAAAGCCCCAGATTCCCTCTGTGTAGAGTGCCTTGAAGAGAGGTCCGGGACAACGGAGGAGTCCACAGCCCACAGAGATGATGGAGAAATGACTACAGTTTAGCTCTTCACGTGTTTCACATTTCCCCTTCTGCTTGAAGTGCAATGGACCGGTCCTCCGCATTTCCCACCGAAGTTTACCAAACTGCGGTCGGAATTTTCGGCCATTATCTAAATAAGAGCGATTACGACGCGAGAGAGACTGTGAATGAGCTACGAGGCCTCCATCTCTCTGTCGGAACAACTAAGTGATTCTGGCGCAAAACTTTCCTCCCGTCCATTCTCACGGGGCGATATAGGTTCCTTTACCCCCCTCCCCCTCGCCCCCCTAAAGAACTGAGGCAGACCAGTTTCCAATGGATTTTACTGTTAATATTAGACCTGTTTGTGCAAGTGTGACCAAAGTGTGCGTCTGTTGAGGGTTCTCTCATGCAATACTACTTACTTTCTGAACATAAATGTAATGAGTGCAACATCAAATACAGTCAACTGTTGTTTATTACATTTATTGACTGTGTTGTTAGTGTTTTTGTTGGCACATTTCAACCCTAAAAGGCTGTGGCACGAGACACCAGCGCTTGCGTTTTACGAAAGAAAAAAAAAATCAACGTTACGTCAAGCAATTTCCATGATTGCAACCTGTTTCTGTGTTGTATATTTTCTAGGTTTAAATTAGCCATGATAATCATAAACGTGAATGGGGGGGGGGGCAATTTGAGTGAGTGTACTAGCGCATGCAAGTTTATTTGACTGTGTGAGTGTAGGTGCTCTGCTCTACGAAATGACTGTATATCACATATGTGATGTATAACAAATCCTCCATCCAACACTATTAATCCATGGCTACTTTAAGATTTAACCTTCACACTCACAGGAATTCAATAAAACTCTATAATTTGTTCTCTGACTCAAACTCAAGCAACCTGACTTACATCCACTAAAGCTATGGCAAATCCCCATTTTTCCTTTAAATTATGTTTTTATTTCTTTTTCCTACCACTCCCAGGTGGAAAGACTCTCAGAATTCCAGGCTTTTTTTAAACGGATTTAAATAAGGCTGACATGTAATATTTCTCCATGGAGGGGAAGGTCAGCTTTTATGCCTGGGTCATCTTTTTCTTTTATCAGTTTATACAATGAGAATATTGACCTGTCAAATGGTTGGTGAAATAAATGCATCATGCAAGGTACGATAAACCATCGTAAACGATCAATAATTAAAAAAGAAAAGGAAAGTCCTTCTGTGGCACATTGCAGTCTTTTTACATCTTTTTATTTTTTAATTTACGTAACGCTGGGTTGTTCAACACTTTGCTTTAAACTCGTAGACTTCCATATCACGCTAAAGAAGCTCTCTGCATTTCCCATGAAACAATTCAAATTCTCCATCCGCATAGACAAGCAGCAGGCCAAGTTTCTCCTGTATTGGCCATTTCGTGAAAGGTGTCAACATTTGTTCAGGGAACATGACTTAAACATACCGATTGATGGCTGAAAATGTGCTTTCATTTATGTGTTTTACTCCCATTATGGTAAGGCCATCCAGTAATGGTGGGAAGCTGGAAAAAGCGGCTCAATCACACGTTGGACGTCCAATGGAGAACGGCAAGCTGACGTTGGTAACCAGCAACCACCCAATGCAGAGAAACCACAGCTAGCCTCTAGTTTGTATGGGCAGTGTGGTCATTTACAAAAAAAACTCGGGGCCTGCCTGTCAGTTGTAGAGTCTGGTGATGGAAATGCAAAATGGGAGCGTCAATGTCAGTGGAGAACATTAGGAAAATATTGTTTTATTATTATCATAACCTGTTTGATATCAGCCCATGGAGGACCATTGAACCTTTCACAAAATTACGACTTGTTATTTTTCCATTTTTTTCTTCCTTCTTTTAACCCGCAATTGTCTGGCAGAGGAAACACATCCAGCGCTGAATATCTCTCTGAGGCCCGACGCTGCTACGTCAATGGCACGACTCCCGACCATAATTCCCATGACAACTCGTTTATTCCACTGTTTTGCCGTATTGATCTGCTTTTTAAGAGCATTTACAGCTTGGCAGTCGCTCTTTAGCGGGGCAGACTTCTGGGTTAAACACTACCCCCACCCTGCACCACCACCCAGGCGACCAACCCCGCCACCACCACGGTAGTGTATACTCCTTAATGAGCGTTGGATACAAACCAAAGGCCCAACCCTCGATCCCCGCTAATCTCCGCTAACCATATGTCAAGGGCCATCCCCGTCAGAATTGGCCACGACCGCTCGCAAAACGTATGCGTCGCCAGTGTGGTGGTTTTATAATCTGGTTTAGATACCCACGACTGAGAAACACAATGAGCGATTGGCAACGTTGTAAAGAGTCTGTGTACGAGGAGAGAGACGGATTAGGATATTGGGGGCGACATACGCCCTCCCCCGCTGTCCGCCATTATTTAAACATTAGAAAAAGTGCCAGTGTGTGTTTTGTTTCTCAGCGCTTGCCGTTCCTTTCCTTGCTTTCCCACATCAGTCCTATTGAGATGCTCTTTTAGCGCTCCACTGGAGCGTTCACTGGATAAATGGCTTCTTCCAGCGTACTTGTTGACGCTTATTGTGGCTACTTGAGGAGTTGAACTGATGACCCTCTGGTCTTTAAAGAACCGCTCCCCCCCCCCTCCTCTATGGTCTTTGCATGGTGTTTATTCTCATTTGCAGTTACAGTTTGCACCATACAATACAGTCAATACAATACTGGAATTGAATGAGGTGATTTTTGAAGTTACTTATTAATTTAGTCCTCAAATGTTGTAAAGACGTCCCCTTGCCTCACCGCCTTCCTCCAACTTTTTTGGTAAATACTTCTTTTTTTTCAGGTCACACACATATTTTTCACATGCATAGAGGAGTTTAATGAAGGGATACCAAGGAGGTGTGACATGAAACATTAGAGAAAATAAAAATATTAAAAAAACGATGGATATTGTGAAAGAGTGATTCCCACAGGGAAAAGAGATGAAGGGATGGAAATGGTTAATGTGCGCCTGATCGTGGGAAAGAGACGCTGACAAAAAATTAAAGAAGAGATATATCATGGGAGAGAGACATTCAGTAAAAGACAAAGAGAGAGAGAGAGAGAGAGAGAGAGAGAGAGAGAGAGAGAGAGAGAGAGAGAGAGAGATTTTTCTCTCTCTCTCTCTACGTTGTCTGGCTGTATGTGTCTGATCCATTCGCGGCCTACTCAGCAAACCGCAGCAGACCACTAGGGACCTCATAGAGCAGGACAGCACCAAGGCCCAGCAGGGAGCAGGTGCTCACAGCATGTGTGTCGGTTCTGCTCCTTTCTTTCTTACAATATCTTTAAGCACAAACATTTGTAATCCTTATGACAGAAAAATGAACCAACGTAAAAAAAAAATTGTGTTTTGTTTTGCACTGCATTTAATCGCAATGATAAATGACAGTTTTATAGTTTTACATTATCTTAGCAATGCCGGTAGTGTGGCTGATAATACGGAGGCCATTGTGTCCTGTGTTGTTTTCCATAAATCTTCACCCATGTGAATGTGTGTGTGTGACAGTGTGTATAGCATGTATGTCAGGACTTCAAAGTAATGTCAAGGAGGCTGCTGTGGTGTGGATGGGGCGTGTCTCAGAAGACTGTGCTTGTCTGCTTATTTATGTGTGCGTACATATGGGCAAAGGAGAGAGTGCTTTGTGAATATGTTCATGTGTGTGCGTCTGTGTGTGTGCATGTGCACATACATACGGGCAAGGGAGAGTTTTGGGGATATGTGCATGTGTGTGTCTGTGCGTGTGTGTCTGTGTGTGTTGGTTTTCATGCCTGTGTACGTATGAGCAGTTGCTTCGTTAGTGTGTGTATTGATTTGCATGCATGTATGTATGTGATTGTTTGCAGTTGTGCGTGTGCTTGCACATGTACACGTGGGTTGTAAGTATGTGTTCATTTGTGTACACGTATGTGTTCATTTGTGTGCACGTGTGTGTGTACATGTGTGTGTGGGTATCCCTTGTGTGGTGTCATCTTGTGATGGTGGCGACAGTCTTCAATTATTATCGCCATAACGGTAACCACGAGACCTAAACGCTGTAACAGACGGCTTGTAATCAGACCAGTAGTCTCTCTCTTCTACCAAACCT
Source organism: Pollachius pollachius (assembly GCF_949987615.1). NCBI lineage: Eukaryota > Metazoa > Chordata > Actinopteri > Gadiformes > Gadidae > Pollachius > Pollachius pollachius. The sequence continues at coordinate 13,538,576 of NC_136952.1, read as the reverse complement.
ATAGATCTCTACCATCTGCCTTTACTGTAGTGTGTGTGTTTGTGTATGTGCACATGTGTGTGTCTGTGTGTGTGGCTGTGTGTGTGTGTGTGTGTGTGTGTGTGTATGTGTGCGTGGGTGTGCATGTTTCCATACACCATGGGAACAGATGAGCTTGCCGATGGTTTAGCGTTTTGGTTATGATGGGAAACCACTGGTTTCCACCGCCAAAAGCAAAAAAAAAAAGACAAGAGAAGCGTCCAAAAGACTTGGAAAACAAGAGTGAAAAGGGACTGCTAATATACACAGGAGGGTAATGCCCTGTGACAGCACTACAACAACATATGCAATAATAACTCCCGGGAAAAAAATGATATTAGAATTTTTACGACATCCCTTGACAGTTGACTCAATTTATTAAATGTTATTTTGTTGTGTGTTCTAGAAGCCGTTGCTGTGTACTCTACATTATGATCAGTACACAAGGCCTGCTATTTCATCTGATTATAGGAGATTGGAATCAACAAAACAAAACATTTAAATGTGTTGGGACGGAAGGCAAATATAGTACTTTACATAATAAACTTTACATAATAACATAATATAAACTGAATATTTATAATACACAGCATATGAATAAAGAATAGTTTGGAAATGCACTGAGATCCTGCTTTTATTTGCGACTTCCTGGCTCATCCTTCACTTAGCTCCTGTTCTGTCCTGATCTATTCAAGAGCACAGGTTCTCAGAGACAACACGAGGCAATGTTTCTACGGTTACTGCCACGCTTCCGGTTCCCAGTTCCTCCTCTTAACACTTCAACCTCACCCACCTCTCTCCCACCATTCTTCCATTCATCCCTCCTTCACTTTCGCCCCCGACCCCATCATGACCTTGTGTTCTCCTTGCCCTCTACTTTCAAGACGTCCCACACGTTTGACCTCTTTGGTTGCCATTTTGATGCCATTTGGCTGAAAGGGGGGACCATGGCTTGGTCGATCTAGACAAAACGCACCCCTGTTCTCTATGAAGATGAATAGAAGTGTACAATGTACGAAGGGGGGGCCTCTTTCCACCATGCTTGTCCTCTTAGTCACCGTTCCCCTTTAGATGTGTCTGTCGTCAGAACTATAAAGGCCCATTGGACGTTTCTAAGGCTAAATGTCATTGAGTCGTACATTTCAGCCCCGGAAGAGACCAAACACGGTTGTTGCTACCAGATTAATTTATTTGCCTGCTGCTCAGTGTTAAATGTTTATCTCTCACACTTTTAAAGGCGTTTAGGTGAGTGTGTACATCTGTGTCTTTATGAATAGGGATTTATAAGCATCTCAGTCCACTAGTTTTAAACCTAGAGCTCAATCAGATCTTTATGTCAATATGAAGTTCATGTTTTACACATCATTTACATAGACATGTATTTATATAAATATAAACTTAAGAACAAAAAGTAAGGAAATTTGTGTTTGGTTGATTATTTCTCTGTGGTAACAATGCTTTTTAGCAATAAATCTTATACCGGTGGAAAGCCTGTATAGTTCTCTTTGTGAACTATACAGGCTGAACTATACAGGCCTTACAAATGGTGCCCCATTTGTAAGGAACATGCACTTGTGGGATGAGCAGCAGAGCTGAGTATGTGGGTTGCGCCCATGAAAAATTTGCCAAATCTTCTCTGCCAATGCCAAACAGCTTATTCTGCCATTGACTTGTTTGGTGTTTGGTGGATTGGATGATTCAAGTTTGAAGAAACAAGACATATTGGCAATTAAACAATTTATTCATTTCACAAACAGGCGCCTCAGTAGCGTGTGGAAGTACCATACACAGCCACAACAGCCTGGCACCTCCTCCTCATGCTGGTCACCAGCCTGTTCACACACTGCTGTGGGATGGCATCCCATTCTTCAACCAGCATTTGTCGCAAGTCAGCCAACGTGGTTGTGTTGGTCACTTTGGCACGAACAGCACGCCCAAGCTGATCCCACAAGTGTTCAATGGGGTTGAGGTCAGGACTGCTAGCAGGCCATTGCATCCTCTCCACTCCCACATTCTGGAGGTAGTCTCTGATGAACCCCGCCCTGTGGGGGCGAGCGTTGTCATCTTGGAGCTCGGTCCCAGACTGTGGAGATATGGGATTGGCACTGGTTGCAGAATCTCATCTCTATAGCTCTCTGCATTGAGATTGCCTCCAATGATGACAAGCCTCGTTTTTCCAGTGAGGGAGATGCCACCCCACACCATCACACTGCCTCCACCAAAATATGTTATTCTATCGGTGCAGCAATCAGCATAGCGTTCTCCACGTCTTCTCCACACTTTGACCCAATGATCCAACTGCCGTAGGCAGAATCTGGACTCATCACTGAACATAACATTCCTCCACATGTTCAGGTTCCAGTGCACGTGTTGCTGACACCAGCGCCAACGGGCCTGATGGTGAAGGGCAGTCATGGCAGGACTCCTGGCAGCCCTATGAGACCGGAGATTGGCTGCGTGTAGTCTGTTCCGGATTGTCTGGGCAGAGAGCTGTCGGCCATATCGTCCTGCAAACCTTGACTGCAAATCTGTAGAAGACAGCCTATGGCACCTAAGTGCTGACAGGGTGATGAAACGGTCTTCTTGGGGTGTCGTCTTCTTGGGACACCTACTTCCCGGCCTGTCTTTGACATCCCCGTTATATGGAACTTGGCCTTCAGTTTGGAGAGGGTACTAGGGCTCACTCCAAATAATGCCGCAACTTGGTTTTGCGGAACACCAGCTTGAAGTTGCCCAATCTAGTGCCAATCAGGCACCTGATTGGCAGTACCTGGGGGTACCAGAAGCTCAAAGCAAGTGGTGTCAGTAGCAACAGCAAAATAATCTGTTTGGCAATGGCAATGGGCAAATTTTTCATGGGCGCAACCCACATACTCAGCGCTGCTGCTCATCCCACAAATGCATGTTCCTTACAAATGGGGCACCATTTGAAAGGGAACTAAACAGGCTTTCCAACCAATAAATCTTTGTATAAGATTTATTGCCAAAAAGCATTGTTACCACAGAGAAATAATCTACCAAACACAAATTTCCTTACATTTTGTGCTAAGTTTATTTATTAAATGTATGCTCTTTATAATATAAGTGGAGTCAGGAAAGTAATTTGCCTAGTGTGTCTACCTAAACACAGCCTTGGCAAAGATTCCTGCTCCATAATTACCTGACAGTACAGTCTAACCCCTACCTGCTGTGTAATGACCTGTCTCTGTACTGTCTAACGCCTCTCTGCTCCTTAATGACCTGTCTCTGTACTGTTTATACCCTACCTTCTCCTTATTGACCTGTAACTGAATTAACAGTAAGTCGAGTAGTAAGTAAGTAAGTGGAGGACTTCTCGTCCTCCAATAACTCTCTCTCCTTCATTTTAACATCAGATTATCTTGACCTTTAGCCACCACTATCCTTGCCACCAACACCTTAACCACCATCCCCATCATGTCCACCTCCAACAGCTCCACCACAATCATCGTGCCCCACCACCTCCACCACATATCACCTCCTTCAGCCACCATATCAACCGCACACACACACACACACACACACACACACACACACACACACACACACACACACACACACACATACATACAGTCACATATTCAGTCACATATACAAAGACACAAACATGCACACACACACACACACACACACACACACACACACACACACACACACACACACACACACACACACACACACACACCCCCGCAGACACACGCACACAATATATATAGTTGATATAGTTGAACATCTGCTTTTGCTTTAGTAACTGTATTTTATATTCTCAAAACTATATTGCATAAAACATTAACGTTCCTGTAGTGTAGAAAGCCAGGGACAGGGGTCACACATGAGGTTGTATGCAACACATGTTTCATGGATTTAACTGTGTGATGTTCTTTGCATTTTCCCTGGCAATAAACAAATAAATCAAAAAAGGAAAAGAATAAACGTGGCCTGTGACTTAGTAACATCTGCTGGTCTGGGATGCTGAATAGGTGGACTAATTTGACAGCATGCGACTAAATCAGGCCTGTGGTAAACACTGCTCCCATCTGAACGCCATTACCAAGCATTCAATGAAATAAACAGTGATGGCAGGAGTAGGAAGTGGTAGCAGTATAGTCCAGTGGCAGACTGCAACACACAAACCCCCCATCACAATGCATGGGGCTACATCATGAAGTACTTACCGAACGCTAATTAATACACACACACACACACACACACACACACACACAAGCACGCACCCACGTGCACACACACAAGCACGGATATACACACATGCACCCACTCTTACGCACACACACACACACACACACACACACACACACACGCACACACAAATATACATACAGGCTCTTTTGGGTTTTGTCTTCCTCATGAAAATACACAAATTATAAAATCATTCCCTCTTTGTCCTCTAGGTACAGCTCGCCTCACGGGGGTTTCAAGTACTCTAGAGTTGTGTGTGTGTGTGTGTGTGTGTGTGTGTGTGTGCCAGGGGTACGGGAGGTCCACTTCCACACACACATCCTCAACGACAACACACCAACATCCTCCCCTCTCAAAACAGGCACGCACACCGCAGACCAAATCGTACTATTTAAATGTAGGATTCTACTTTTTTACCTAACCCTTTCATTTTTTTGCAAAGGGACGATTAAAATCCACACCGGCCCCTCTCCACCTCCTACTCCAACACCCCTCTCTACCCCCTACTACAACACCCCTCTCCACCTCCTACTCCAACACCCCTCTCCACCCCCTACTACAACACCCCTCTCCACCTCCTACTACAACACCCCTCTCCACCTCCTACTACAACACCCCTCTCCACCTCCTACTACAACACCCCTCTCCACCTCCTACTCCAACACCTCTCTCCACCTCCTACTACAACACCTCTCTCCACCTCCTACTCCAACACCCCTCTCCACCTCCTACTACAACACCCCTCTCCACCTCCTACTACAACACCTCTCTCCACCTCCTACTCCAACACCCCTCTCCACCTCCTACTCCAACACCTCTCTCCACCTCCTACTACAACACCTCTCTCCACCTCCTACTCCAACACCCCTCTCCACCTCCTACTACAACACCCCTCTCCACCTCCTACTACGACACCCCTCTCCACCTCCTACTACGACACCCCTCTCCACCTCCTACTCCGACACCCCTCTCCACCTCCTACTACGACACCCCTCTCCACCTCCTACTACAACACCCCTTTCCACCTCCTACTACAACACCCCTATCCACCTCCTACTACAACACCCCTCTCCACCTCCTACTACAACACCCCTCTCTACCCCCTACTACAACACCCCTCTCCACCTCCTACTACAACACCCCTCTCCACCTCCTACTACAACACCCCTCTCCACCTCCTACTACAACACCCCTCTCCACCTCCTACTACAACACCCCTCTCTACCTCCTACTACAACACCCCTCTCCACCTCCTACTCCAACACCCCTCTCCACCCCCTACTACAACACCCCTCTCCACCTCCTACTCCAACACCCCTCTCCACCCCCTACTACAACACCCCTCTCCACCTCCTACTACAACACCCCTCTCCACCTCCTACTACAACACCCCTCTCCACCTCCTACTACAACACCCCTCTCCACCTCCTACTCCAACACCCCTCTCCACCTCCTACTCCAACACCCCTTCTCCACCAACTACTCCAACACCCCTCTCCACCTCCTACTCCAACACCCCTCTCCACCTCCTACTCCAACACCCCTCTCCACCTCCTACTACGACACCCCTCTCCACCTCCTACTCCAACACCCCATCCACTTCCCAGGCTCCACCGCCATCATCATACCCACCCAGCTCCACTCCTCATCCCCTCCTCCAGTATGTCCGCCATCATCCCCTACCACCACCACCGCCAGCAGCACCACCAGCCCCACCAGCTCCACCTCCATCCACCCCTACTACCCCACCACAGCCATCTTCTCACACCATCGCAGTCCCAATGTCAGACAGCCTCCAGAGGACTCAGAGCTCGGATCAGAAACCCTGTTGGAAATAGCGCTACATTCGCATCCGATTCCACGCCTATATTCTATATTCATATTCACATCCATACACTTCCTCATCCACATTGCCTGCTGAAAATCTCAAGGCTGATTAACTCAACAAACTTGTTGAGTTAATCGTTGAATCTTAGTAGACACACACACACACACACACACACACACACACACACACACACACAAACACATACTGAATCAGTGTTATAAATGGGCCCATTAGTGCTAAGTAACCTGTGGGATCCAGTGTTAATAAACCTTGAGGCGGGAGCCTGGTTGGGGGTGATTAACAGACCAGAGTGGTGGCAGAGGCTGTTCTGTTCTGGGTTCATGTGTCTTCAAGGCAAAAGAAAAGACTCATCCTAACTATGGAAACCTGTTGCATTATAGGGCCCCTATTTCACCACCAGGTAGCAGCTTGGTGAGCCATTAAATGCCTTTGAAAATCTACCTGTGATGTGAGAGACGTCAGAAGCGCACCAGTATGAACTAGATGCATGATTGATAAATCAACCGGCCACTAAAGAGGACTGTGATAACTGTCAATGTACAATAGTGGAAGAATACAACTGGTTCTTATGCGGTGTGTCTGAACTGTACTTCAACCTCCAGCGCTGGGTGTTATTTGGACGTTTAACTGGGATGCAAAGTACAGCCAGATGAACGACTCCCATGCTCAGGGCTCGATTTAGGAAGAGCTTATCCTTGGTTGTTGGTTGCGATGTATTTCTTTGTTCGTTGTGACTGTTAGCAGACGAAGAAGAAAAATAGTACAATTCAATAAAGTTATTGATAAAAAACAGGAGAACCATTTAAGTAGACACAGATAAGATACAAAACACCAAACGTTCAAGTCCAATACGTTCAACTAAACGCATCCCTTGATGTGTGTTAAGGTTTGTGTGTGTGCGTGCGTGCGTGCGAGTGTACGTGGGTGTGTGTGTGTGTGTGTGGTCATCTACTCTGGCTTTTATCATGCCCATCGGCCCGGCTCCTGTGTGCCGTGCAGAGAACAGACAGGTGAGGTACAGGTAAGACGAGTGCAGGGCCGGACACCTCTCTGAACCCCCGCTGCCCCTCCTCAGGACTCGCTGACTCATCCCAGTGGCTCAGTGTTCATCCACCACTCGGATCATGCTGTGATGCAGTGTGTGTATTTTTAATTGAGATGTGTGTCTGTGTATGAGTTGGATTTTGGTCAGAACTTACATACTTCTGGGGTCAGGTGTGTGTTATTATTAGTAATGGTTGTATAATGTTCTGTGGATGTCTGCTGAATGTGTTTGTGTAAGTGTGTGTGTGTGTGTGTGTGTGTGTGTGTGTGTGTGTGTGTCTGTGTGTGTGTGCACATTTTCCATGTGTCTAATTATGTGTGTGTGTATGTTTGTTAGTCAGTGTGTGAGTGCACATTGTTTCTTGTATGACTTGCACACGTGTCTTTGTTTTTGTGATTGTATGTCAGTGCGTGTGACTGTGAAAATGTGTGTTTTTGTTTGTCAGTGTGTGTGTGCAGCGGCATGTGCCAGTGTGAGTGTGCGATGTGATTGTATGTCACTGTGTGTGCGTGATTGTACGTCAGTGTGTAAATGCGCGGTTGCATGTGATTCTCTGTCAGCGTGTGTGTGTGTGTGTGTGTGTGTGTGTGTGTGTGTGTGTGTGTGTTTGTCTGTGTGTGCAGTGACGTGCTCCCCCAGCCACACTCCAGCCTGAGTCCCCCGGCTCATTTCCCCGGGGAGGCAGCAGTGGGTCTGTCTCCAGGGCTGTCGCTGGCTCCTCAGCTACAGCCAATAAGTCCCCCAGCCCCACGCTGTAACAACACACATCTCTACCAGTGAGTAACCTCTGGTTCACCCAGCCCCCCCCCCCCCCCCCCCTCCCCCCACCACCAGCACCACCACCACCAGCCCTGTCTCACCACCAACCCTCCCTCTGTTATTGATAAAGCCCGCCGCATGGACAAATTACTGCGTTTTAAGGGCTTATGTAGAAATTTGGTCTGACCCATGTCAGGTGTGTGTGTGTGTGTGTGTGTGTGTGGTGTGTTTGTGTATGTGTCTCTCTGTCCACGTCTTTGTATGTGTGTATCTGTTAGTATGTGTGAAAGTCTGTGCATGTCTTTCGGTATGATATTCTTGAGCGTGTGTGTGTGTGCGTGTGTGTTTGTGCATGTTTGCGTGTGTCTGTATAAGTTAGATAGTGTTTTCCTTCAGTGTGTGTGTCCTTGCATGTGTGTGTGTGTGTGTGTGTGTGTGTGTGTGTGTGTGTGTGTGTGTGTGTGTGTGTGTGTGTGTGTGTGTGTGTGCTACGATTGAGACACTAGCTGGTAGGGAGGGAGATGGCTAAAGGAAGGAGGGATGATTGGTAATCAGGAAGGGGAGAGACAGAGGGTGAGACAGAGGGATCGAGAAAGCATTGCAGACAGATGAGGGTCACCTGTCGTCAACAAGGACCAATCCCAGAGCGCAAGAGCATGCTGAACCAGAATTTGGCACACATGCGTGGCCCTGCTGTCAAACAGCCATGGTGCAACTGGTAAGGATATGTGTGTGTGCATGTGCGTATGCGTGTGCGTGCGTGTGTGTGTGTGCGAGCGCGTGTATGTTGCCCTGTGTGCGTGTGTGTGTGTGTGTGGGGGGGGGGGCTTGAGGATGCGGTGACGAGTTGGGGCGGCACGAGGCAGGGGCAGAACTCTCACCTCCGGACCATCAGCACCTTCCCCCCCTGCGGAGCCAGGGCAGGGCCAGGTGCCGAGGGAAAATATACTAAACACTGATCAGAGACAGCTTGATGGACAGCATTGGACAAACTAAAGAAAAAGATTGAATTGCATCAGGGCTCATTCAGGCCAAATTAGGCGTAACATGTTTTACATGGTAAACAAGGTTCCCCTTCCCGTGAGCGTCTTCCGGTGTGATCACCGGCATACGTGATTGGCTACCGCAGCGCGACGTCGGGTTGCGTTTCTCTGAAAGGCCCTTTCGCCGCAGGTCAGCTGTGTTTTTTTTTCGATACCCCATGTGGCCCCAGCCACCGAAGCAGCCTAAACTCACTCCAAATGAATGGTTAAACTGGCATTTCAGTGTGAATCCACCCTTAGTCCCGAGATACTGTGCACGCATGCTGAATGCAAGAATCCGTGCCATCAAGCTTGTGTTGCTGCCACATTGGGTTCTGTGGCTTTTTGTGGCCTTTTGAGAACTCCCTGATGTTCAACTTCACGTTTCACAATTATAATCAGTCCAGCCTTGGCTGGCCAGAAATCGATTCACACAAACTGTCTTGCTCTTTTTGCAATTTCCAAATCCGTTTGGAAGTAAAGCAGAAAAATCTTCAGTTTTTTTTACCGTAGATTGCAACACTTTCCTTTGGAGTATTGTGAACAACAGTTTTGGAAAATCGGCAGAATGGAAGACACAGAATTAACGAGAATCAACACAAAGGAAGTAAAAATTAATAAAAAATATTATTGTTTAATAGCACATTTGGTGCTTTCAACACAGATTCTCCAGTGTGAACAACCGATAACTAATAAAACCATCAAGGCCATCGGAATTGCCATACAGCTTGAAAAGCCTATTTCTGATCTGCAACAGAAATAATAACAAAACTTGTAAAAAGCAAAAGATCTACATGTTGCAGTGTGAGTTAGACCTCGGGGTTCCCTACATAAATCTTTCCATGTCCTTATCCATCTTTAGCGCAGATGGCTAGAAGCAAACTGTTTCAAGATAGTTAAGCCACCTTAGGAAGTTAATGAAACGCAGCTGCTAAAGGAAGCAAACAAAGTGCAGAACCAATTAAGTAAACAATTTTTTGTGTTAAATATTTGAAATGAAGGCAAAAATGTATTCTTTCATTTATTTATTTTTTAATTGTCTGAAAATTCTGCGAATGACTCTCTGACTTTCTTCTGATTATCTGTAGGCATGCTTTAGGGCATAAAACAGTAAACAGAACCTGTCCATTGATGACATTCATTTGTATTCACTGCAACTCGCTTTGGATAAATAAAATATGAATTATAGTGTACACATACCGGAAATATGATCAGAAAATTGTAGTCATAAAATCCTCAATGTGTATGACAATGCAGCTCTGCACAACAATACGTATTATACAGTAGATATACAGATATACAGTAGGGTATGTGAATTATATTTGGCCTCCCTCCCCAGTATTCATCTGTTCATTGTGTTTGGATACCACTCAGGTTCACTGAGGTCAGCAGGGCCTAGTGTGATGCCAGGATGTCTCATGTCAAGTAGGAATGGCGCAGGATGACTCCTGTCATACAGGCTTTCTCTAATGAGCCCTAGAGTGGTTGGAAATGGGAAACATGGAGCACCAATGACATAAGGCCTATGACACAAACACACACACACACATATGCACACACACTTCCCTCTTCTTGTGCCGACTTTTCACAATGTTCCCAGCAGCCAATCAAAATGGATTGGCGCGTGGGCAAGGGGGAACAAGATCCGACAGCTAGAGCAATCGGAGACAGGGTTTAAAAAAAGAAGGGAGATTAGGGGAGATATGGAGGAAGAACGAGAGAGACAAGGAGGAGGAGGTGGGCCAGGGATAAAACCAGAGCAGGGAGATAAAGGCAGACAGAGTGGAGGAGGAAGAGGGAGAGGAGGAGGAGGAGGTGGAGGCGAGGGAGGGAAGGGGCTCCACGTTTTCAGCAGACACTGATTTGATGTTTGCTTTAACTGCAAATGCTACAGCTATAGGCTCAACATTAGTTGGTTCCTTTTAGCCTAGTAACCACGCTGTCACAGTCGCTCCACCTGGACAGATGGTCACTGTTAGACAGCTCAGCTTAACTGGGAATGGACGTTCATTGTATCTACTCCACACCAGATCTCTCTAGCTTTCTCACAGAGTATCACAGATAGGAGAGTCGATGGCTAGGAAAGCTGCAATGGGAAATACCGTCAGGAAATTTAGATTTATCAGTTGGCAGATTTTATCGGCCGATATTGGCCTATTTATATACACCTATAATGTAACGTTGATGTGATCCAAAGCATTGCTGTAGGGTGAGCTGCAAATCCCGCAAACTTGGCCTACCTCCAGGATACCGCAGTATACGTGTTGAATAACGTTCAATATATATATATTATGAATATGGGCCGATATATAGATAGCAGTAATTCTTAACTCCCATATATCGGCATCAACACTGAATTGGTCGGGCTCAAATAAAATTCTCAAAAGTCTAACTGAGTTATGAAGTCCATGATTATGAAGACTAATGGAATAATGGAAAGATAGCCTTGTCCACCTCTCAAAGGAGAAAGGAACATGATGTTTTGCCCCCGTTTTCGCAGCCCGGTTTTTAGAGTCACACGGCCGACCTAGCCATAGCAAACATGGGCTAGCACTCGTTACGCAAAGTCCCTGTCGTCGACTTCCAAACTGGGAAAATGTTAAACAAATAGCACAAAGCTACCAATAACACCAGCATGGCAGCCCACGGCAGGAAACTCAATGGAACCTCCTCCAATAGCAAAATTCCACCAAGGAATCTTTTTCAAAACTGTCAAGAAAATGACAAAACGGTGACTCATGGCGATCTCCAAACCGAGCCTACCAGGCGGCCGCGTGTGACAGCTTTAACCACGGTCAACGCGGGTCCTTCGGCGGTCGTCTCCCCCTACTTAAAAGAGCCCAAAGGTCCGTTGACACCTTATTGCCGGGGTCTGTCCTGGCCGAGGCGACGTTGCGTTGACACGCGGCCGGCTGTGACTCAGTGTCCGATGCGAGAGTCTCATTAATTTAGGGCCACTTAAGGCCATTTCCCAGCTGGGTTTGTTTTCTAATGAGGCAGGGCAGGGCAATTTGGTGATTAGGCTTATGGCAGCGCCCTGCTGTTTTAGGCACAAAGGAGTGGACAGAACCAAGCCTACCACCGTCTAAACTGTGAAGGAGTCATTATGTAAATATATTACAACAAATTGAAGACAGTTAGCGGCTCCGTGTTCTCGGGGGCACGGGTGTCGAGGGGGTTCTAAGTCGCCCTACTGGGAACGAAATGCGTGTGTCGTTAAACGTGAGTTCATAATGTTACCTACTGCGTAATACCATTATCGATGTAATAGGCGGATATAATAAATCTATTAGCACGATAAAATGTAGTCTTGTTTAAAAAGTTTTGCCACAGGAGTTAAAAAACTGACGAAAGGATTCCACTGGACAAGTAAAACAGGGCCGGTAAAAACGACACAGAAGTATAAAACAAAAATAATGAATGTTAAAGTTTCCTCTCTGACCTAGAAATAATGACGGGTCTCTGCTGCAACCGATATTTGTCAGTGGGATTGTTCCCTGAACCTCGCTCTAACCTCGGGTCTGTGGGGCCGCACAAACTATCGCCTTCCATCTCCTTCCAGCCTTTCAGCACCTTGCACTACCGCCTAAAGTGTGGCCTAATGAATGGGCCGAGTGTTTGTGTGTGTGTGTGTTTTTTGTGTATGGGCATGTAGGTGTCCTTGCATGAGCTTGTGCAATCAAGCGTGTGTGTGTGTGTGTGTGTGCGTGTGTGTGTGTGTGTCTGTGTGTTCCCCCGTGCATAAGTAGTGTGTCAGTTCATGAATATGTCTAACCATATATCTGTGTGTGTGGGTTTGTGCTTACGTGTGTGTTTGTCTTTGCATGCATTCATGTCTGTGTATGTGAGTGCATGTGTGTGCGTTTGTGTGTTTGTTTCTTCGTGCATGTGCGTTTTTTCGTGCACATTTCTACATAATTTCACCACCAGGAGCTGTGGTGGTGAAAGGCCCCATCCAGGGAGGGCGGGGCTTCAGCTGACACCTCATCACCAACACAAGACACCCCAACCCCCCTCCCCCTCCATCAGCCTCACCTCAAGACCCCCCCAGAGTCCTCCCTGGAGGGTGAGGACCGCCTGGCTTGATTCTTACACGTTCAAGGCTCAAGCACCAAGGAGACATTTGTAGCTAGTAAGTCCCCTTGGGCATGCTGCCTCAGCCACGACCACAGGGTAGTGGGCGAGGGTGTTGGAGGTCCAGCCGTGGGGTTGCAAGTTCAAACCCCCAGGTCCACAGTGTGACCGGTTGGTTTCCTTCCGGGGTGCCCTTAAGAAACCCTCCTGCTTCCTTGACGCGTATCTCAGTACACTGTGAGTAGCTTTGGATTAAAAGCATCTGCCAAACGACCCCAACAGTACACGGATGAGCAACGCAGGGGAAGTCATGTGATAAAATCATTAGAGCCAACAGAAAAAAACAATGTTTTTAACTGCTTGACTCTTCGACCCGAAGTTCACTATACAGTAAGAAGGCCAAATCAATTGGGGGGTTTTGTTTCTTTTAAGGGCACAGACAGACGTTTTCACTCTGCGGCGGTGATGTTTTGAATGTAAGTCAAATAAATTATCCTTTAGCCTGGAGTCGTCTCGTCTGCCCTTTCCGTCACAGAAAATTCAGGTAAGAGATTGTAACAAAAATAGTCTGAAAATGAGAGAGAGAGCGAGAGAGAGAAAGAAAGAGAGAGAGAGAGAGAGAGAGAGAGAGAGAGAGAGAGAGAGAGAGAGAGAGTCCATTACGGGCACCTCTCCCTGTGTTTACCTCTGCAATTTCGGCCAATTTGTCTAAATTGCTTAGTGGACGTCGCAGGGTAAAAAAATAAAAAGGAGAAAAAACGTATGCTTTATGTCAAAATGCAAGCGGAATATGACTGATCACCTTAATTTTGTGTTCGGCTACTTGGCGCACAGCACTAAATTGTGTATTCTTTCCATGGCGCCAAACCACCTGTCCCACATTTAATTAATTTCCTTTTTATTTATAGGTCTAAAGTGCTGCTACAAAATCTTTTTTTTCAATATATGGATTTTTCTCCCTTTTCATTTTTTTGGAATAGCTGGAATAACCAGACAACTTTAACTTTTTACCGTAACCTCATTTGATATAATTACAATACATATATTTTTTTCTTTCCAGGGGTCCCCTCCTGCCCATAGACTTTTTGCCCCTGAGTTTGATGGTGTATATGGTATAAAAAAGTAGTACAAATTTAATTTGTCAGGGATAAGGATGGTTAAAAAAATGTTGCAAATTACAACCATCAGGAGCAATTGGAGGGTAATGTTCTTGAACGCGGCGCGGTGTAGCCCAGCGAAATGGGCGTTTATGCTGAATGGTAGAGGGCAAGGATCCTGGCCAATTTCCCTGTTGATTTGGCTTCCTATGGATCACTGGCTGGTAGGTGGAAAACGAAATCATGTTGCAGACAAGCAAAACAATGTCACCATTATCACAAGTCTAGGGGCAATTTTTTTCCTTAGCAAAAAAAAAAGCTGTGTCTATTCATGCCTGGACACACGGTTAGGCCGCGTAAGATGCTATCTTAATATAATCCACTCATTTAGTTAAGGCACCGGCCATTTAAGGGACACAAGCGTCCGAGTCACATTTAATTTGGCTCATGATAAGACTTTTGCGCCACAGGTAATTGAAGACTATTGAATGAACACTTGTACTACCGAGGAGAATGCAGGCATGAAGTCATTCTGGGGTCTTTAAATGCGTATAGTTAAGTCTAAAACATATTCCCCTGTCTCTCCTTCACACAGAGGGTAATTGACATATTATCATGCTTCCCCTTGTTGTGTACACAGATCTTGACTTGTAGTTTACCTGAAGTCCCCCCTTTTTCTTCTTACCCGTAAGTAAGCTGTTAATCCGTTAAATCCATGTTGGGCAACTAGACCCGGCCCGTATCCCCTGGAAACAGGGCAGGAGAAGACCACCACCCTATAACCGAGGCCCCCTGACCTGGGTGGGCACCCTGGTCTGTAGTATGAGGTCATAGGGGGAAGGAAAGGAAGAAACCCTCCTTCCCTACCTTCTCTTAAAGGGTACAGGGAGCAGTAGGGGGGTGGTGGTGGAGAAGGATGGGGTCCTAGTTAAAGAGATGGAGGGAGCATTTGGGGGGGTGTTGGAGAAGGATGGGTTCATAAAGTGATGCTGGAAGCAGTAGGGGTGGTGGTGGAGAAGGGTGGGTTCATATGTAAAGGGCTGGAGGGAGCAGTAGGGTGGTGGTGGAGAAGGGTGGGTTCATATGTAAAGGGCTGGAGGGAGCAGTGGGGTGGTGTTGGTGGGGGTGGCTGAGGGTTGTATGGCTGCAGAGAAAGGAGAGGAACGACAAGGACAGTTCCTGTAGAGTATGGTAGGCTGAGTTTGTCGACAGAGCTGCAAAATAAATAAATACAATAATAAATAAAGTTTCCTTTATTTTGGAACGAGAGCCGGGATGGGATGAAGAGTGAGTGCGGATTTCGAACCAAGAACCTCTGGCCAGGGAGTCAAACTACCTGAACACAAGACTTGAATGCTCTTGATCTTTAAGTGATTCAACATCAGTTTCCACACTAACTGAGTTGCTGTACTCAAGATAACTATTTTGATAACTAGTTGGCTATTCAGCAGAAACTTTTATCCAATGAAAGTCACAGTGGTTATTTCTCCCCAGAACAAGTCATCAAGGAGCGTCAAGGGGTCAAGGCCATCTCGCTGTTTCAGCTCGGAGTCAAACTCCGAAGCTAACCTAAGTGTTCGCTAGCGCGAGGAGAGGGGGATAGGATAGTCATGGTGAGCTGTGGCAGTCTGTCTGGCAGTGGGGGACAGGAAACAGACACCAGCGCCCACGTGCCACAAGCAAGACAACATGTGATCCCCCTCCACTTCTGGATTATTACAGTGCTGCAGACAAGAATAGCTCTGGCACTTCATCTGTTACTGTTTCCCGTCTGCGTGTTTGTGTGTGTGTGTGTGCGTGTGTGTGTCTGTTTGTGTTTGTGTGTGTGTGTCTGTGTCATGCTCATATATAAACCACCGGCAGCAGGGTGATTCACTTTTATTACCAGTCATCATGTTTCTTGTGATTCCCCCTTCATTCAGCCCTGAGATGCCCTTACATCTGCACATTCACTCAAAGGCAGACACTTTCATACAGACACACGTGCTCACACACACGCACACTTCAACATATTCTCTCTCCTCTCTCACACACATGCACACACACAAACACACGCATACACTCCAATGTATTCTCTCTCTCTTCTCTGTCACACACACACACACACATACGCAGGCACACACGCACACACACAACACAGGCTCTAATGCTAGGCAAACGCTAAGATTTCATGGCTGATTTTAGCAAGCTCCTCACTAGTTTAGTGTGACAGGGTCAACAAGCCCCTAATAATTGCATGCCAGTTTTCCCCATCAAGTCGGGGGCGTCCTGATTATGAAACATGTCTGACATGTTCATCCTTTTGCTGTTTTTATCAGCACCTATTCGGTTGCAGTCAGTTGCGCCGTGTTTGTTGTGACGAGCAGGCTTGGGACTGTCAGAAGGCGATAGTGGTCAGTAAATGTGGGGTTGACTGCAACATTTAGTTTTAAAAGGTGGTTTAGTGAATGTCCAGCATAACTCTCTATCTCAGAGACTCCTGCACGCACACATACACCTCACTCCTTCTAATTCACCCACACACAAAGATGCATGTGCACACTTACTCTTTCTATCCCTCTACCACAAAAGGAGAGAAAGAGTCTGTCTCTCTCTCTCTCTCTCTCTCTCTTTCTCTCTCTCTATCTGTCTCTCGCTCTCATTCTCTCTCTTACACACGCACACACACACACACACACACACACGCCCTCCCAGATGTCCCTTGGCTCGGGGAGGTTAAGGCGTCTCTGGTGGGTTTGTTTAATGAAGTGCCAACATCCCGGCCCCGTGCTTTCTCTCACCGCAGATACGGGCCGGCACCGCCGCCACGCTTGGGTTCATCCCAGGAAAGCCTGGACAGTGTGGACGTGCAGTGGGGAGCATTTGTACATGTATGCTCACAAAGTCCCCAAATCTCAATCCCATAGAATAATATCACACAACCTCACGACATCGTCAAACAAAACCTGTTGGAAAGGCGTAATTACGCATATTGATGAAGGCGAGCCGGTGCGATGCATCATATCGGCCGAGACTGGTTTGTGTCCCATCTGCGGCGGAAAAAGAAAACAGCCAATGGTGTACGTTTTTGTTGGTTTTTTGCTAGCTGTCGTCGAGCGGAAGCACACGCCACACAGTGGTTCCTCTCTGTGATTGGTTGGGATGTGGATGTGTTTTTTTGTGGGGAATTATTATTTTTTGTTTCGTAGTGAGTGTTTTTTTTATGGGTTGTACGTTATGTGATAAATCACAGCATCCGTGTGGGGACAGTTTCATGACATCATTCATGCTACATTTCCAACAGAAAGTCAGGTTTTGATTAGGGCTGTAAATCTCTTTTGCCTTGTCCTTTCTCCCGCTCTCTTTTACAGTTTTTCCTTATTTACCTATATAACATATTTTCTTTCTTATTTACCTAGACCATAACACACACAAACACACACACAGGCACGCACACACACAAACATATGTAAATGTATTTCTGAGAAGTGAAGCAGACAGTAGTGTATAGATCCAGGGAAATTTATGGGTTATTTAATGGATGGCTTAATGAAAAATGGATTCAACTTTGTGTCTCTTTTTGAATTGCTGCTGTTCTGAAATGCTAATGGAAGGTTAGCGTGCAAAGCAGAATACAAAAGTCATTGCTTGTGGTACTTAGCTAGCATGTAATCATTCAAGCAACTGATTACCGATTTTTATTCGTATTACATTCAGGCCATACAACTAAGATGCCCTTTTGCTAAATGAAAACCACCCACACAAACTAGTAAGGAATGATCCAATTTCAACCGCATATAAAATACTTCAATTATTATTTTGGAAAGCAGGCTACACAGTACGAAATCAATCCCCATGTCCAAAACTCAAAAAATAATAATCTCTTGGTTTATTGCCGGCAACGACCAGCGATGACTCCAAAGGACTTCTGCAGCTACTATGTTCTCTTTTTTTTCCTCTAGCTTCCAGTGAGTGTAACCATGCTAGCTCATAACACATCACAAACACTAGCCAAAATCGAATCACTGAGGTCACCGTTTTGGACTGGGAACTTCGGTAAGACCTGCAGGGCCCTTAACCAGACGAAGCAGAAATTGAATTAGCGTTACAACATGACCTAGTCTTTTTTCATTTGAAGCCCGGAGTCATGAACTCGCTGAAGCTAATTTGTTTGGTTTTCCTTTTGCCCGACAACCGCTCAATGGTTTCCTCTCGACGGCGCTACAGGTGACCTGCAGGTAGTTTTATTGGTTGGAAAGAGAGAAAGAGAGAGATCCACTAGCCTATGTTTTCTTTTTTTGAGGGGAAGGGGGGAAGTTGTCTCTGTGGTGCTGAGACCAAAGTGGGCAATGGCATCACCGTATCGCCCAATCCTCAAAGGACTCCCTAGAATTCCTCAAGTAAATACTGAGATTGAGATAATGGCAGGAAGTCTGGAATATAGGACAGGGGAAGCAGCAAGAACACAATGTATTTAACGCTAATTGAGTGTGGCTGGTTTGCTTTGGTTTTTAGTTTTATAACACGTTATTAGTTTTGTTTTACATTCACCAACATTGGCATAAGTTACAGCTGTTTTGCACCAGAGCCCTAGAAAATTGGCATTCCCCTCTCTGTAAGATTCATTAAAAGTTTCCCCTTGCATTTTGAACATTGCCGCGAAACTCCTAACTCCCCTAATTATGGTTTTGCCTCCACATTATCCCTGTTTTGGTTTGTCTCCCTCGCACATTATTGCTAGAAAAATACATAAATTATAAAAGTATACACCATGTGTCTGCATCAGAATGCAGTAGGGGATACCCCCTCTCTTTTAGCTGTCCTAACGTGCCTCAAATGTAAATTTTAACTGACATTCCATTTCCCACAATCCTCAGCTCGGGTGTCACGGAATAACACCGAAGAACTTTCGCACTCCTCCGACTCCAGCGTGCTATTGGTCTGTTTTAAGGCAACCGGCGCCAAGAGCAGGTGGTTATGGTGGGGACTCCTATGTAATGTCTGGTGGCAATTAGGTGTAATACAGGATGTCAAAGCCTGCTAGACTAGACAGCCTGCTGCCTAATGTTAGCTGGGCTAGGTGTACTTAGCATGTGCAGCCCAGGGGCAAATTAGCGAAGAGGTATGACCTGGTTTTCCTCCATGGTAAAAGGGCACAGAGGTTAAAATGAGCAGGCTTGCGCAAAAACCCTTAGCCAAGTAGGCTTGAGGAGACTTATATGATGTCAAAACATTAGCCTATTCTATTTTTATTTTTTTTTATTATATATGTCTGCCCAGATTTTTTCAGTTTTTTCAGATTTTTTCAGTTTTATTGTTATAAAAAAACGGTACCTTTAGAACCAATAACATTTTTCTGCACAAAAGAAAGAAAGTTATGTTTTGTAACTATAACAGCCTTTTGGACAATTTTTTTTTAGATATTATATGCATGACAGTTACGTATTGCAACTATAACAACTTTGGAAAATGATATCAGGAGCCAATCATTGTTTTGACTGAAACCACCCATCGTCATACATCAGTTTATAAACACGTCTGGGGCATCATCTTAAAGCTGGTGAGTCGACCAAGGAGAGAGAGAGGGAGAGAGAGAGAGAGAGAGAGAGAGAGAGAGAGAGAGAGAGAGAGAGAGCGAGAGAGAGAGCGAGCGAGACCAGAAGGGTCTGGACAGCGAGTATATCTCAGAGGAAAAGGAGGGGCAGTGCTTGTGCAGTAACAGAATCTGCAGCATCCTTAGGAAGGGAATGATAGGGCCAGGAGCGTATGGGGTTGAGGACAGATGGTGGGGGAGAGAGAGAGAGAAAGAGAGAGAGACAGTGAGAGAGAGAGAGAGAGAGAGAGAGGGAGAGAGAGAGAGAGAGAGAGAGAGAGAGAGAGGGAGAGAGAGAGAGAGAGAGAGAGAGGGAGAGAGAGAGAGAGAGAGAGTGAGAGAGAGAGAGAGAAAGGGAGAGAGTGGTGGTAGAATATGAAATGAAACAGTCCTTGAGAAGTGCAGAGCTGTGCAACAATGTGCTGCTGAGTGGAAGAAGGAGCAGCACATGTTGGAGTGTTGTGAGAGTGGACCACAGTCTATGAGAGTGCCCTGCAGTAGGGAGCGTAGGCCAGGGCTGGTTGGGGGTTCAACTTGTGGTACCCTTTACTGTTGGTGGTTAAAACTTTCCTGCTTGTGTTGTTGGAAAGTTGTTAAAGTTTATTATATTGGCTTAAGCCTTAAGGTTTGGTTTGACCGAATCTAGAGAAGGAAGAAAGGAAGAAAGAAAAATATATTAACAGGTAGAAATGTATTACTAAAATGTGGGAAAAATAATAAATAAATAAATATCGAAACAATATATGGAAGAATGAACAATACTTCTATGAAAAAGAACTCAAAATATACAATAGAATAAAATATGTAGATGGCAGAAAGAAAGAGGAAAGTCTGCCATTGGCTCCGGTCCCTAGCTGTCAGTCAACGATGTGTTAAAAATCGGAGAATGTAACACACACCCTCGGAGTCCACCGCTGGAAATTCGTCTTTCATTCCCTTTTCACTTGCATGGCTTTCTCTAATAGGTGATGGCTGTCTAATCTGGCTCCATTTTGATCAAGACCCACTGGCAAACTTTTGACTCTGGCATGATGTTGTGGGAATTTAAAACTCCAAATACTTTGTATTACATGCTTGTTACTGTCTCTGGGAAGATTGGTTAAAATGTTTCTGAGATTTGTATTAAACAATTGACGCTCCATGTTCGCTATCAACGTTTTTGGTCTTTCAAGGTATATATAGTACATGGAGATTTACTTCAATATATTTAAATATATATTTAATCGACACTAAGTCCATGTATAGATAATATACAGCCATGTAAGGAGCAGGGTAGTCTGCTGATTAGTCGGATTGACTCCAAGCCAAATGGTTGTCGGTTCAAATCCTCATGTGGGCACGAAACCTGCTACTTGATGATACTTACGTAAAAAAAATATTTGTTTAAGAAGGACTTAATCTAAATGACGAAAAAGCCAAATGTATGACCTTATATATTCCTTCATCCTTTGAATGATGGTACGGTTTCAAAATGGTTGACGGGATACTACTACACTCCCTTTCCTGCCCAACCACAGAGGCCGAAAAGAAAACATGAAATGTATAAATCGTTGTACACGCCAAGGAGTGTTTGGGCATTAGGACCTGTCTGCCTGTCTGTCTGCCTGTCTTTCCTTCTGTCTGCCAGACAGCCAGGGTCATGACACTCTGCTGGTTCACCTGCCGTCGTCGGGTCTACTTGGAGTTCCTCCATGTCTGCTTCCGGCCCATGAATTACACACCCAGTACGGCATGGAGGGCACAGACTCTCACACACACACACACACACACGTACACACACACAGACACACGCACACACACACACACAATACAGCATTGAGCGAGCACACACGCACACACACACACATGTACACACACACACACACACACACACAGTACAGCATTTGTGTGCGCGCGCACACACACACACACACCCATTATAGACAGACACACCCAAAATACAGTGTTAAACGCATTTGCATAGAGGAGACACAGACACACATAAATACACACATGCACACACTCGAACACCGACACACACACAGACACACACACACATACGAACACACTCACACACTCACACACAAACACATATGCATATACATACACACTCTCACACACACACACACACACAAACACACACACAGACAGAGAAACACACATGCACGCACACACACACACACACACACACATCCTACCTTGTACCTGGTAGCATTAGCGATGGCGTGCAGCGGGAGTCTGGGTGGGTAATGTATTGAGGTAATCAGGATGACAGGAAGTCACGGGCCTTCATCATCCCCTCATGAAAAAGACCATTCAGCCTTAAGACCCCCCCTCCTCCTCCTCCTCTTGCCTTCATCCTCCATAATGTTCCCAATTTTTAATGCCTATCATATTTCATCCGCTATATTTATGTAGGTATGGCGGTGTGTCTACTCCGTGAAAAGGTGCAAGTCTCCAAAACTCTCGGCCAATGACGCTCTCTTATACAGTTAGCTCACAATTAGCGAAGGTTACAGATTTTACATTTCAATTTGTTACAGCTTCATATAGGTTACCCAACCTCTCCAATGTCCTATGATTCTCAAAGAAGACAACAATCCAGTATTGAAAAGCAATATTTATGTAACAAACTTTTTTCCAGAGTATATTATAAAAATGCCGGAAACACACTCTAATTGTAAACATTGATAATGGGTCATGAATTAACATTAATTAATGCAGAAACAAGCATTTTTCTAAAGCATTAGCATAGGGGTATCTTAGTTACCTTAGTTAACATGAACACATTACATTAGTTAACATAAACACCATGAGTAAACATGATCTCCATTAGTAAATGATTGTTATACATTAGTTAACTAGTTAATTAACTGTTAGTTACTACTTATAAATGCATTACATAAGGTTTATTAATGGTTAATGAATGTAATCGTATTGCAGAGTTGTACCTTACCTTGTCTGCCTGCCTGCTCCTATGTTGGTCTGTATTCATTGTACCTTTATAACCTGCATCGGGAGCAGTTGATAAAGGACCTCAGCCAAGCAAGAACACTGTTAAGAAGATAAGCATCAATGGGTGTGTACTGGAGAGAGAAATTGACATTTAACCAACAGTCAGAGGCCCTCGTATCCACGTATTTTATTACGTCTTCTGCATTGTTGGTTCAGTAATTTTCTTTGTATGAGAGAAACAAATAGATTGTATTTCTGTTGATTTGAAAAGTGCATTTAGCTGCAACACAAACACACGTATAGACACGGAATAAACAACGCATATGTTTCCCGTCGCTGTGGCGTGCAGCCTTGCTTTGTAATGTCAATAACTTTGTGTGGCCCGCAAACATGTACCACACGGTTCTCAAATGAGCTCCACACACACACACACACACACACACACACACACACACACACACACACACACAGACGTGAACACATACACACACATAGTCACACACACATTTACATAAACACATACACACCACACACACACACAAACACACAAACATGCATGGACACATGAACACACACACAAACACTCACAGACAAACACACACACACACATATATATACACTCAAACACACGTTGACACACACACACGTACACACACATAGACGTAAACACACACACACACGCAAACACCCACACACAACATTTTCGCAAATAAATATTGCATAACACATTTAAAGAACACATACATGTACACACATACACACACGAAAACACACACTGTTTGACACACCCAAGCTAACGTGACACATAGGAAAAACATTCCCTGAACCCACCAGGCCTCTTACTCAAATCTCTACATCCTCAAGAAAAGATTGGCATCAAGTCCCAATAAATACCACTTGAAAACCGTTTCGGACCGAAGCCACACAAACACGACTCACCGCCGGCTCAGCTAAGCCCATGCAACCAAACCCAAACCCTTATAAACAACGGGGTTAGAGAAAGCACCGATGTGCGGCTGTCGGAGGTAATGGAAAGACCTTTAGGGAGAGACCCAAACCGCAACAGGAAGTTGCATGTCGGTGTTCTCCCATACGTGAAAACGGTGCACCGTCTGCCAGGTGTCAACACCAATAGATCGTTACACTGGCAGCGGCGCTCTAGGTTTCGAATGATCAGCCACGCCCCCCCCCCCCCCCCCCTCCCCCCAAGCCCGTTTCACTGCCGCTCGCCATGAAAGTGATTTGTCATGGCGGCAGGTTTGGTAGACATGGCATGCACGTGTCCTCATAAGACACAAGGCCTCATATGTATTTACTGAACGCCTGTACGAGTGTGTGTGTTTTGTGTGTGTCTTTGTGCATGTGTGTATGTATATTGGTATGTGTGTATGTGAGTGTCTGTTTGTCTGTGTGCACGTGCATGCATGTGTTTACAATTTTAACAGACCATGTTCATGTCCTCATAAGTCACATGAACTCATAAAGATGTATCCCGTGAATCTGTGTGTGAGAGTGTGTCAATATACATGTGCATGCATGTTGGTGCGTGCATGTATTTGTGAGGGTGTGCGAGCATGTGTTAGTGGTGTAGCATTGTTCTCTTCAGTGGACCCCTGTTCCACATTGAAGTCCAACATTAAGCTCTGACTCTCTGCACGGCACTCACACACACACACACAGCGCCGACGGATTTGGGTGTAAGTTGGACAGGCTTGTGGGGGCCAAGGCAGAGGGAGGCCCATGGCAAGTTTAGATTTCTTTTTTTTTTAAAGTATTTTTCGGTTGTTGTTCAAATAGTTAAATAACATCACTGAATTTCATGATGAATATCGGGGCATCAGGACTTCTTGTATATAGGCCCCAGAATTTGGTGCTACACCCCTGCACACACGCACTCAAACACACAAGAATATTACAGCCACATATAGGGAGAATACCTCAGAAATGCTAAGATGAAGATGTCTTAGACGGAAGTAGAGTGGTAGATCATTTTAAGAACATGGACTCAGTTGCAACAGAATATTTGTATTGGTACTTACAGCTAGGCCATGGCCTTAACATGTTAAATAATGTAAGTAGCAGGGTTTTATCGAGGCTGACCTCCACTTTAGTAGTCATATGGTCATGAAGTACGGCAGCTGGCTGATTGCGTTTCTTACCGGCTTTGACGCGTCAGCTGTTATGGGCTGAAACACTTTCACGGATCAAACCGGCTTCATCGCTATAGCCAGATTTTACATTTGTTTCCACATAGAAACACTTAGCAACCGACCCCTGACTCAAGACAAGCTATGAGCATAGGAGCAGACATGGACATGTTCCCTTGTAAAACAAGAGAAGCAGGATATTTTGAAGGAAATTCTTAGACAAAGAACCAATCAGATTTCCAGCAATGGGTAGAGGAGCCACCTTGCCCAGTATCCCCTAACCCCCATCTCCTGCTCCCCCTCCCAGCCCTCTCCCCCCTACACTCCAAGGGGGCCAAGGTTGGGCGGGGATGACAGCTTTTAAACAGGCATGCAGTCAAAAACAAGCAGAGCCCCTGACTGAGTGACTTCTGGAACAGGACATCATGGAAGTTGACACCATGGAACCAGAGGGAAAAATAACACACACACACACATGGGCTTACACGTGCACAGACTCTCTCTCACTCACCCCCACACACACACACACACACACATCCATTCCAGAATCAAATGAACATAGATGGAAGCCGTCTGTGTGCACACATCTGGTTGTTTTGATGAGAGAGAGAGCGAGAGTGAGATGGAGCGAGAGAGTGGGGGGGGGGGGGGGGGGGGGGTTCTAGTGTTGCAGCACTCACCCCATGCATCATGTATGGATTTGTTTGGTTGTGTTTCCCGTCACTCACCGTGGTGGACAGGTGAGTGAGAGAGAGCGGGAGATCCCGTTTATGTGTGGTCGCTCATCACCTGGCCCACATGGTCATATGTATGTGTGTGTGTGTGTGTGTGTGTGTGGGTGTGCTAGATGTGTGTGTGTGTGTGTGTGTGTCAGATATATGCGTGTGTGCGTGTGTTTCTATGGGTTTGCTAGATATGTCTGTATGTGTGTGTATGTATATGTGTGTCAGTGTGTTTGTTTGCCATATGTGTGTGTGCGTGTGTGTATGTGGGTGTGATAATTTATGTTCTTTGCCATATGTGTGTGTGTGTGTGTGTGTGTGTGTGTGTGTGTGTGTGTGTGTGTGAGAGTCAGATGTGTGCATGCA
Organism: Pollachius pollachius; assembly: GCF_949987615.1. Taxonomy (NCBI): domain Eukaryota; kingdom Metazoa; phylum Chordata; class Actinopteri; order Gadiformes; family Gadidae; genus Pollachius; species Pollachius pollachius. The sequence goes on along the minus strand of NC_136952.1, from coordinate 13,512,756 downwards.
TATTCCAGCATGCACCCAGTATAGCCAACATTGTGGACCAAAATATTTTCATAATAATTTCATATTCCTATAGCTACTCTGATCTGTCAATTTCTTTTTTTGGGAACATTCTTGTGCAGCACTTACATTTTCTTGTCTTTGCTCCAATAGTCAATCTATGGTTCACTTCTTTAAGTCGCTTTGGATAAAAGCGTCTTAAATTGCTGCTAAATGACCAAACACAAATGTCAATGTAAATTTAACCATGCCCTTTTTTATGCGCAAACAGAGATAAATTGCACCACCTTTTTCCCCCCCATTTCTAAAACAGGCGGAGACTGATTGAGTCAAGGCAGACCTGGGCAATATTTTACCGGCCGCTCGATTTATTTCTCTTAAACATACGGAGGGATAGAGAGAGAGGGAGGGCGCCATTAATGTGAAAACCGCATCATGAAAACGGCATTGGAATAGAAAAGGGCCCCTATGCCCACTTGACCGTACCCTGTGTTACAAGACCAGACAGAGGCTATTTCAAATAAATACAGGGTGCCACAGAAATGTGCACTTTCCCCACCACCACCACCACCACCACCAACCCCGCCAAGAGGAACCGGAGCCAGGGTAGGATTTATACACCTAAACACTATATTCATTATGTTACGTTGCTCTTATAATATGATTACATTAGAGCACAGTGATTGGGAGTACAAACCGACTGCCAGGGGAAAGGGGAGGAAAGTTTTTCCGAGCAGAGAAGTAAGTCTCTTAATGGATTTCTTGATTTAGACTTTTCTCTTTTTCTCTCTCTTCCGTCTCTCTCTCTCTCTCTCTCTCTCTCTCTGTATCCATCTCTGTCTCTCTCTCTTTGTCTGCAATATTTCTCCATCTCTCTCTCCAAAATTTCTCTAACTGTCTCTCTCTGATGCTCACTGGTTCTCGCTCTGTATTCAGTGTTCACTCGCTCGCAATGTTTCTGCGCTGCACTTAGCTCCCCCCCTGTTTTCAATTCACATCCCCATCATATAATACTCAACCAGTTGTTATGCTTCTTCTATTGACAATCCTCCACTTTCATATCCACACAAGTGGCCTTATATCAATGTAGCGCTGCAGTACATTTCTCTTTCATTGTGCTTCTGTTTGATATATATTAATGTATCCATCCATCTGTCATCCATCACACCATGACCAATGTATTCATTACTCAACCATCTTCCATTCGTTTTTATTTTCATTCATTCATTTATTGATCTATTCATTTATTCATGCCCATCAATTCATCCTTTGCTTCGAATTGTGCAATCCCTCGTATGTTAAGACTTGCAGAACTCTCAGCAGCACCGGAGGGTGGGAGGAGAGGAGAGGGGGTGGGGGCTTTTCTGCATCCAATCCTTGCTGGACGTGTTCCATGAATTGATTAATAAGACTGAGTTATTAAACGGGACACGCCGGGAGACGTTCTCATCCCGGTTCCATGTTGGGTTTGAGAGGAGCTCGGGCGCGTGGAGGTTCCCCTGAGCGGCAGAGACTAGCCAGACCATTCCTAATGGTCCCCCTAAAGCACACAAGACCCCCGTTGGAATATCATTCACACCGGCGTTCACAACTGAACCTTTCAGTGGCAAGACACGGAGCACCGGCCCAAAACTACTTTCCTCAAGTTCTTTTCCTGAAAAACCTGGCAAAATAGGCTATGTGCTATTTACTATTTATTTAGTCATTATGCTGACACTTTTATCCAAAGCGATTTACAGTGAATTATTGGTTGGGGATCTGGCTCAAAGATGTCTTCAAGTAGACTGTGTACATTGGGGTTCAATTAGGGATTATATGACCTTATTAAAACATTTTAATGAGGATTTCTTGTTACCGTATGTGTTTATGTGTGTTGTCCATAATGTACTGTGTGTGAGTATGTGTGCATCAATACGTGTGTGAGTATGCAAGTATGTATTTTATACATCAATTGATCAAGGTCATCATTACCATATGAGGCAGTGTAACCATATAACTGCCTATTTTACGGAACCTGATTGTTGACCACAAATCACATTATAAATGATATAACAAACAACCGTGGTCCCCATCTTCTCTTATTCCTTCCCCCTCTGCAGAGTCCATGGTAAGCAGAGGCTCCCCTCAAACTGAGTGACATAGTGACTGAAGTCATTCTGTCATCCAGCATATTAAGCAGTTTTACAACTCCTCCTCCTCACACGCACACATAATCACACACACACACACACACACACACACACGCACACACACACACACACACACACACACACACACACACACACGCACACAGACGTGTGGCTTCCCATGGATCCTTGGCATAAAGACCCTCTTGTGTGCATCTTTAAGGATGTGTTGGGGGATCTCGGGTCATTTTAATGATGGCTGTCGCCACAACTGGTCCTTTTGTGTCCCTGTTTGGCCCCAGAGATCTGTCACAGACAAGGAGCGAGGGGGGGGGGGGGGGGGGGGGTGGCAAGCGGAAGGGACGCGGCTTTGGAAGTGCTTTGTCTTGATTAATCACACCCATGATAACACCACTCTTTTATTTTTGGTGTTTAGTTATTGATAATATAAGATTGTATGCGATAAATGCATTAATGATGTTTATAATAACCAACCTAAAAGTCTTACCAACCAACCCAAACTACCACTGAAACTAAAACTAAACCAATTTCTAACTATAACTAACCTAAAATTGTATTTTTTCTAAAAATCTAAAAACCTACATGCCTAAAACATTATTCTTTATTCACCTTAAAACCCACATGCTCGTTTGTTTCCTCTATTGTATTTTCAAGGACTCCTGATTCATTATACTCGCAGACATGTAACAAATACTTTTTTAAGTTAGTTTCTCAATTAGGGGATTTCTTCTTGTTCTTCATTTCGGTAAAGAAGAACGACCATGTAGTTAAACCTGGGGTGAGCGGGTCTGTCACAGCTCTCTATCCCTCTCTCTCTGAGCTCATTGGTGGGCCCTGAGCCGTGGCTTCTTCTGGGGACCCTGTACATGAATATTCAATATGCAGATCCAAATCGAGCGCGGCGGTCGAAGCCCAACATGGCGTGACGATATTCGCTGTAAAGACCGCTGCGTCCAAATTAGAGGACATAAGGCCATCTTTGTTCCCCACAGGTGTCTCCGCTGTGCGCTTAATATGCGCAGACACCCAAAGGCCACACACATATGCATACTAATAATCACCTCCCCCCCTCCTTCGCACACACACACACACAAACTATTGCACATGGCAGCAAGCAACATGGTAATAGATTACGTAGCTTGGCTAGTCTTGTTCTGCTGTCCGCCTGCGATGAAGTCATTTTAAGAAGAAAAGTTCAACAGCATGTTCAACATTGTAGCTTCTAATACTGATGCATATAAGTTTATACGCCATTATTTCTGGGAGAAAAAATCAAGGGACAACAGCAGAGAATTTAACACAAGAACAGTGCAAATAGGTTTAAATAAAGATAATAAAAAATGGTTAAATAAAAACATATATTTACAGGTTTCACAGTACAAAATAAAAAGATGAGCCAGTAGCCGATGGTTTAACTTTTAGAAGAGGAACAAGTGCAACTGTAAAACATGCATATCAGCAATAATTTAATTCAAACTAATAATGCAGTTAAAAAAATACAAAGTAGGAGGAAATTAGGCAAATTATGTATTTTTAATTTCTCCAACCTGGTTGTCAGGAGTGATATAAAGAGAAATATACCTGCAGCCCGTTTCCAGCCTGCATCGCTCCCAGGTCAGAGAGAGAGACAGAGAGAGAGACTTTAACGGCAGAAGGAGAGAGAGAGAGAGTGAAAGATAGAGAAGGAGAGAAAGAGGACAGAGAGAGGAGGGAGAGACGTTAGAGGGAGAAGGACAGAAAGAGAAAGAGAGAGAGAAGGAGAGAAAGAGGGGAGAGACCTTAGATAGAGAATGAGAGAGAGAGAAAGAGAGAGAGAGAGAGAGAGAGGTTAAGGCCAGCCCTTTGACGCATGATCATTTTCTGGCAGAGGTTCAACAGAAGCTGCTTCTCGTCACACTCCTGCCAAGTGGAGGTTTCTTCCACCTTAATGGAGATAACTTCATTAAAATAAAAATGTATTTATAAAGGGTGGTGGTTGGTTGTTGCGCGCGTGTGTTTGTATGTGTATGGGGTGGGTTAGTGGTGAGTGGTGGGGGAGAGGGGGAGTAAAGAAAATGTGCTGACCACCTCAGTTTTTCTCCTTAAAAACATGTAGGGGGGTCCTTCGGGGAGAGACGAGGGGATGAGTGGGGCGATGGTGGACGGGGGATGGGGGGCTGTCTGTTTGCTGAAAAACATTTTTGGCTTCCCTGTTTTCGCTATGTGGTCCCCCCCTTCCAACGCCGCCCCCCCATCGGAGCATCGTCTCTGGGCTGCTGGAGTCCGGGTGCCAGACCTGTCGCCACCCAGCCTCCCCCCTGAAAGGCTTCTTTCATAGCCAGGGCGTCGTACTGGGCAAACCAGGGAGACCAGTTCTTCTCCTGGGTGGATTCCACCCCAGCCCACCCTACCCTACCCTGCCCTCCCACCCACCCACCCGCCAGTCCGTCCGCCCGCCCGCCGTCCGTCCGTCCGTCCGCCCGTCTGTCTGTCGCCCCTGACGGTTACCTAAGCCAGGGGTGCTTTTTAATACCGCGTAAGATCCCTGATATCCCCTTAAATCAGGGCCCCCTTACATTCCCTCCCTCTGCACACATGTACAGAGACACATGCTAACAGCCACACACACACACACACACACACACACACACAGTGTTCCAACATTCCAGCTGAGGGCCCCGCGTCATAGCGCAGCCCCGACATTAACTACGTCTAATGTTCTCAAAGCACACAAATAAACTCACAGCGGCATGTGCAAATACATACAGCATTAGAGGCGGTGGGTCGGCCCCGTTCAGTACATACCTACAAGCTAATACGCACACACACACACACGCACACATACGCACACACACACATGCACACGCACACTGCAGCCACCCCACCCATGCTTAACTCCCCCTATGTGCGCACATCTCAGGTTAAGGCTGGGGCGCGGCGGAGTTTGTGGGGGTGGGGGGGTCGGACCCCTCGTCCGACAGCTTTGGGTTTCAAATGCATGCCAGCGCGGCCCGGTTCTGCTCGACCGGGGACCACCGCCGGACCGCCAGGGGCCCCCCGGCTAAAAGCCCCGTCTGTTTACCGAAGGAGGCTAGCATGTGTGTGTGTGCGTTTGTGTATATGTGTGTGTGTGTGTGTGTGTATGTGTGTGTTTCGACTGTGGGTGGTGCTACCGCTGTTGCAGTTTATATTTAATTTGTGGGGGGGGTGCGGTTTTATGCCGTTTTTTTTTTTCAGATTTCTAGCAGCAGTTATCAGTGTTGATCGGAAGTAGGGGCCGATCTATCGGGGGGTTTCGTAACGCTACGCATCAAGGCGTGATGTTTGGTTGGTCGTAGCCTCCGACGGCGGGCAGGGGTGTTAAAATGAGTTCAGAGGAAGCGGAAAAAGCAGTGGGTGTATTTTGGGTTGTGTGATACTTGGAGGTTGGGGTGTCCTTTCGTCCTAGGTGGTCTCGCGGATGGAAGCTCCGTGGTCAGATGATTTGTTGTCCCAAAAAAGTTTGTGAAAGTTTGCCGAGGGTGGAAACGAAAAAGTTATGGCAATTCTTCATCTGGGGGTGCAACGAAGGTAATTGCTATACGCTCACACTGCCAAAATGTGAAAAACCGCCAAAGCCTGACCGGGATTCTTTAAGATGCAAAGCCGGCGCAAATATCTCCTCTCTCCTCTGGAGTCTGTAATTATGCAAAGTGTAAATCCCTGGAACCGCTGTGTCTGGGCTGGTGGCACTAGAATCAAGACTTGAACCATCAACCAGCATTAGAACGACCCCAGGCAGCAGTAACTCAGCATGAGCTAAATACACCTAGCATAAAGGTTGATTTAGACCTATTGGTTTCAAGCATATTGTGAGTAGTCCACAGCTCTCTATTGGTACTCGGCTGTTTTATTCTGTACTCGTTTCTGGGTGCTTTTGTATTCTGGTTTCCATCCAAACGTCAGTCCATTCACTCATATACCCCATTAAAAGGGCAGCGTTTTCCATTATTAACAGCCATTATTAACAGCAAACATTACAAGCTCTCGCCCTAAAGGGAATGAGCATGTTAACCGTAATCAGTCGGTTGCCGGGTAGATCTACAGGGTTGTGTTGAGGGGGGGGGGGGATCTCACCCAGGAGCTATACATCTCAGCCTGGCCCAGCCCTGGCAGCCAGGCCAGGCCGAGTCACGGCCCATTTAGCCTGGGTAATAATGACCAACTGGGGCTCATGGGCTTGACAACTGCATTATATGGACTCACGTAAGTACAAACAGAACCTAGGTGGGGGAGAGAGGCATGGAGGGGGGGGGGGAGGGTGGTAGAGGTTCAGGGGGTTTGGTCGGGGGAAAGGGGGAAGAGAAATTAGGCTCTGTTAAAGCGGGGAATAGGAAGAAACAGGGTTGGAGAAGATAGATTCTTCTCCAACTGGTCCAAAAAGGCAGTGACGATCAGGCGATCGACGATCATGAGGAATGCATCTCAGTTTCAGTCTGTTCTCTTAAGCTATTCAGCATTTTAACATCAGGGGAATATTGGCTGTGCAATATATTGCTGATTTGGTTTGAATGAATCATTGCTTCAATATTTCACGAAATGTCTCAAAGTCTCACTTAAAGAAGTCACATGCAAAATTAAACCAACCTAAGGTTGCTTCACATAAGTGACACAGACACCGTTTGTTTATCTCTAAGCAGGTAGGGGTTACTCAAGGATGCCCACAGCCTCCAGCTCCAGACCTCCAGACATCCAGACACCCCTCGGTCCTCCTGTTCCCTTGAGGAAAGGGAGGGTCAGGAGCAACGGAGGCAGATGAAGGCACACATCAATGGCCGCCTCACCATGGGGGACCGGGACCTTTGAACCCGCCCCCCCCACATTAACCCAGGATGACCCCCCCCCTGCTCGTCCCCTCTAGCCACTTCCCCTGGGCACATTGGATTCAAAAGGATCCAAGTTGGCCATCAGTGACATTAGACACACATGCAGGATCATTAGAGGGACGCTACGGGAACACTGCTGGAGCCTTAGAGGGACAAGTCCAGGAACATTAGACACTGCAGGGCATGCACCTCCCTCCCTGTGGTGAAGGGTTGGAGAGCTTGTCCCCTCAGGTGATTATGGAGCCTCAAAGGTCCCCATATGACTTCAACACAACAAGTGTATGTGTTTGCTTGTGTGTGTGTTTGTGTGTGTGTGTGTGCGTGTGTGTGTGTGTGTGTGTGTGTGTGTGTGTGTGTGTGTGTGTGCGTGTGTGTGTGCGTGTGTGTGTGTGCGCGTGTGTGTGTGTGCGTGTGTGTGTGTGTGCGTGTGTGTGTGTGTGTGTGTGTGTGTGTGTGTGTGTGTGTGTGTGTGTGTGTGTGTGTGTGTGTGTGTGTTTCATCAGCCCTTCATTAGGGAGGCAGACACATGCACACAGGCATGCAATTTTGACGCTGCCTGCACACGTGCATAAGTCAACGTACACGAATGTCCCAGAAGCTCATGATGCACGCCGGACAGCATTTCCATATTCAGAGTCTTTAGTGTCGTCCCGCTATGATGGAGCTCAGCCCTGCGCGTTGTGATGTCACTGATGAGGTCAGCCCCCGGGTCACCGGCAGCTCTTTGATGTCCCTGTGAGGGTTGTTAGTAATTATGAAGTCTTGGGGTGCCGGCATGTGTTCACAGGGCACTTAAAATGCCACACGCACGCTAGCGTGCACGCACGCACACAAACACTAAAAGCATATTATTTGACTGTTAAGAACTTAGCCCCCACCATGCCTGCTGTTAATTTTTGTTTAAACATAAGGTCATCCATATCCAAGAAATAGTGTAAATAATGATTTAATCAACATATATATATATACACATTTACTTATAAAGGTCAGCATGTGCTACAACATGAGAAACCTCAAATGTGTTCAAATTGCAATCGAGATCCCCAAT
>NC_136952.1:13493226-13504520 GCF_949987615.1 Pollachius pollachius | reverse complement strand
TCTTGTCTGAGGGATGAAGTGTGTTAGGAGGATTGTAGGATCGCCAACAGCTTCCTTTTGATCTCTGGAGGTTTTCTACGTCTCTAGCTTTCTACATAGGTTCAAGTTGGTTTTGAGATGAATATGAATTTAAGCAAATCCTGCTCTGACACGGCTATTTTGTTTTAATCAGTTGACTTCAAACAAACATAAGACTGACAAACGGTTTGTTCATTACTACACACAGTTGGCATGAATGTTTGAATCAAAATGCACACAGGGGCACGCACAGGCACAATGATAAATACAAACACAGCTAAATGTACTAAAGGAATTGTTAATATCAATACCAATTCAGGTTTATCATCGGAATTGGAGATGCATTTTTTAAAGTGAAAGTGTTCGCGTCCTCGCGTGATAAAGCAGACCCTGAACAAGAGCGGGAGGAATGTGAAACACAATACGACAGCATAACAACGGCCTCAAAACTGTTATCCAGCAGGAATGTGTTGGGAAAAAAAGGAAAAGAAAACGTCAAAAGGGGAATCCAATTTATTTCGTTTTCAGTGGAACTTTACCCAAACATAAGAACGGATCGTTTGAAACCGGAAAAGATTGTTACATTTGGGTTGCCAATTTATTTATATTTTTATGCTGTGAATAGCCTTAATTTACACAAGGGCATTGGATAATGTTATAGCACACACACATGCATGGACTCACAGTATGTATATGTGTGTGGATGTAGGTGTGTGTGTGTGTGTTTGGGTGTATGTGTGGGGTGTAGGTGTGTGTGTGTGAGTGAGTGCGTATGTGTGTGTGTGTGTGTCTATGTGTGTAGGTGTGTATGTGTGTGTAGGTTTTTGTATGTAGGTGTGTGAGCTGTGGTGGGGACATTTAAATTAAAAAGCTGTCGTCTGGCTGGCCACTGTATGGGGGGGGAAGTGGAGCTCCAGTTACAAGTAAACGTACAGTTTCCCTAATAAATAATATGAAAAATACAGTTACATTTGTTGGAATTGAATCATGGCAAATCACGTCAAATATATATTTTGCACATAAACAGTTTTTGCCTTTATGAAGGCAAAACTGAAAACAAAACAAAAAAGAAAATTAAAAGACAGAGACCAAAACAACGAAACAATGGTTGAATAGTGTGTTTGTCACAGTGTACCGTGTGGCTCCTGAAATTCTGCGTGCATCCTTTGAGGCCATATGGCCACCCCACGTTCAGCACCTGGGTTAAGCATGGTGAAGAAACAGGCACTCCGAAAAAACACAGATAGAACTTTTCTCTATCTGTAGGAGTCCCCGGCAGAGATTCTCTGGCAGGATTCCAAGCAGCCGCCATGTGACTCCGAGCTGTCTGCGTCGACTCCGGCTTCCCACTGACCTTCCAACTGCCAGAAAAAACGAAACAAAAAACTAACAGCTACTCTACCTAGCTTGATGGTTTTTGGTTTTAAATAAATACAAAAATAAGAGATTGTTTTCTTGTATAATCCACTTTTTTCAACCGTTTTTTGTGAGAGGGGCACTGCCAAAGAGTGGAGGTCGCCATCAGTATTCAAAGTATTCAAATGAAGTAGTTAATATTCAGGTGATTAGCATATTAAATGTCCCGTGGGGTGGGGAGCAGGGGTTCAAAGTGAGGAATCACACACGTCTGAATCCAACTCAACCGAGAAAACACTGACAATGAGTACTATCAGTATATATGGTTTATGTTACCTAGATTCTACTGCTTAGGATATATTTTGTGCTATTATTTGTTTGTTCACAAACAATCGGCTCAATTACTGTACAAATATTTCAATAAAGTAAGAAATTTGATGATGGTTTAGTTCTTTAGGTCTTCTGTCTTGAAGTAGTCAGTGATAACAGACTAAATGTTATCCAATCTCATTAGCAACTTATCTTTCAAAATTTCAATTGTTATGTATCAATTGGAAATATTATACATTTTAAGCTAAATCAATTCCGTAATAAAATTACTTAAAGTACATTCCTCTTTTGCAAATTATAGTCGCAATGACAGCCTGCCTTACATAAATAAATCCCAAACATTTCCTTTTCTTATTAAAGGCAAGATCCAATCAGGTCATATAAAATATGATACCATAGTTAAGATTGATCAGGCTAATATGAATCCCTCTTGCAAATGCAGGTGTGAAGGCCGTACTCGTAGACCGATTGATAATAATAAGAATTTTCTTCTTAAAAAAAAATCATGTTACTAAATAAATGAGCGCCCCAACCAATCCTCACAGCCAACCTGCCTCTCTCCCTCTTTCTCTCGCTCCCTCTCTCTCTCTCTCTCTCTCTCACACACACACACACACACACACACACACACCTCTCCTCTCCTCCCCTCGCTCTCCCCTCTCATCCATCACCAGCTTGTATTTAAGCCCCCCCCCCCCCCCCCCCCCCCCCCCAGTTTATTGTAGTTCCTGCTGAGTCACTCTTCCCTCTCTCTCCATCCGCGCTGTGCTCTCTCTTCCTCACAACATTCCTCACGGTTGGAGAGATGCTGACTGCTCCGTCAGCCCTGCCAGGGAGCTGTCAGCAGTCTTTTTAGTCCATCTAGCTCTAAATACTCCATCTAGTACTATCTAATCTATCTAAGACTATCCAGCACTATCTAGTCGATCTAGCTCTATAAAGTCCAACTAGTACTATCTAATCTATCTAAGACTATCTAACACCATTTAGCCCATCTAGCTATATAGTCCATCTAGAACTATCTAATCTATCTAAGACTATCCAGCACTATCTAGTCGATCTAGCTCTATAAAGTCCATCTACTACTATCTAATCTATCTAATCTATCGATTACAATCTAGTACTATCAAGTCGATATATTTCATATAAAGTCTATATAGTATTATATAGTCTATCTTGCTCTACCTAGTCTATCTAGTAAATATTTATAGTTTTCTTTTATCACAGACACATATATTGGTAGATGTTATTTTCTTGACCTTGACATGTTTCGACGGATAAGGTCACACGGGTGTATTAGTGTGACGCGTTCTTATCAGCTGATGTTAACGGAGATGTGATCCACCTGTCCGTTTTTTGACTGGTGAACCACACCTCCTGCAGTCAGTCCGCCGCCCCCCAGCACGGCACTCCAGGTATGGGAGAGCATATAGGCTCCCTCATCTCTGTTCATCGTCCTCGGGCTCCGCTTTCTTATTTAAATCGCCTCCTTTATCCAACGGTGGTAGCGGTTGTTTTCCTGCTTAATGACTCTGGCATTGTCACACCGGTAAAACCACACACAAAACCACAACAGCTGCTAGTTCACCCAAAGGACAAAATTGATCAACACAATAAATGCAAAGTCATTAATGAAACACCATGTCATTCATGCAATAAAACCTACATTGGGGAGACGCGAAGGAGTTTTACCACACGGAAAAAAGAACATAAAAAGGAATTTGAAAAGGAGACAGCTCAGAGACAAACAAGAGCAATAAAGGACAAGGCCCAGCAAGAAAACCTCAAATCAGCCATAACGGACCATTGGAAAAGAGAGAACCATATCATGGATTGGGACAATGCCAGAGTCATTAAGCAGGAAAACAACCGCTACCACCGTTGGATAAAGGAGGCGATTGAAATAAGAAAGCGGAGCCCGAGGACGATGAACAGAGATGAGGGAGCCTATATGCTCTCCCATACCTGGAGTGCCGTGCTGGGGGGCGGCGGACTGACAGCACGAGGTGTGGTTCACCAGTCAAAAAACGGACAGGTGGATCACATCTCCGTTAACATCAGCTGATGTTAACTGATGTTAATGTTGAAGAAGGCGTCACACTAATACACCCGTGTGAACTTCTGTTGAAGACGGAAGTATATCCGTCAAAACATGTCAAGGTAAAGAAAATAACATCTACCAATATATGTGCCTGTGATAAAAGAAAACTATAAATATTTACCTCAAGTGTAGACACAATGAATGCATTACAACTAGTCTATCTAGCCTATCAAGTAATACTAGTCTATCTAAGTACTATCTAGTAGTGTCTAGTCAATCTGCTGCTATCTCAGGTCCCGGCGCCACAAGGGGTCTTAAAGGGCCCCTTATTTGTATTATTGGCCCCCTCTGTTTAAACTAACTGATACATGTAACTGCCCTTTCATTTTAATTTCAGGGATTTTACACAATCTTCAAATGACAGATTTTGACAGAAAATAATTGAGAAATTACAACAAATATTAGAAAACTCTGCTTGTGCCATGTTTTTATGTGAGTGCTCGTCATGGATTCTTTGATTTTGAAACGGTAGAATTATGCTGTTGTTATTTAGTCTTTATGAGGCTATGCATGGTTCAATCTATGAATTGCATTTCATGAAGAGATACACACACACACACACAGACAAACCCAACCACAACACATAAAGAGAAACACACACCATCACCCCACAACACACACACAAGCAGAAACACACACCATCACCCCACAACACACACACAAACACACACACACAAATCCATCAATGAAGTAACGCATTGAATGAACGAGAGAATGCCAAAAAGCTATTATCGCTATCGTTCCAAAGCCTCAACACTTTTTCTCTAAAGAATACACTTGGATCAAACCGATTAGATCCAATGTGTCCTCCCTTGTGTTCACACTGCACTTAAGAGTCCAAATCCGATGCAGGCCAGGTATAGAAGTCATAAAACCAGATTTGGCTGTCTCCAGTGGAACCAAAACAACTCCAGTCGCAACTCGGTTCCAACACTTCAGCGAGCCTTAATCCAACACCAAACCCAATTAACCCAAAGACGCCCACCCCAACATAAATAAAGACCCCGAAGCCCATGAAACCAGAACCGGAACATCTACCTTGGCACCCGAAAACACTGCCGAGACTCCAAGGTCTCATCCACGCCAACTCATCTCAGGGAACATTCCAGATGGCCATCCGCAAAAAAGAACCGCTATTTTTTAAACGGTCTCATCCACCCCCGCCGCCCTCAGCCCCCCTCCCCCAACCGAGAAATAAACTCCACCCGATAACAAGCAGTTTGCAGTACTTCCCTGGCGGCCCCGTTCCTCCATCACCTGTTTTTTCACAAGTTCCCTTCCCTCCGTCCCCGGCCTCACCCACCGCAACCCCCAGCTGCTGGCGAGGCCAAGAAGCCAGACATCTGGAAGCCTTGCGCCGTGGCCTAGCCGAGCCCATTAGGGTATCCGCGCACTCTCCCCCCCCCCCCCCCCCCCCCCCCCACGCCCGGCCCCCCCGCGAACCCCCTTGGCGGGGTAGAAACAGAACCAGCGTGTAACTGGGCTAGGGGGGAGCGGCGCGAGCCACCGTATGCCTCTCACCACAGGAAGGGAAAGAATACGCGCCCGCCAAACCCTAAAAGCCCAAACTAATGTATAAGCACTCTGCGCATGCAAGGGGCCATAGATTCGTACAACAGGATGTAGAATTGATGTAATGTTTGATTTGTATTTTTTGTGTATATTCATGAACTATAAGGTGGTTGTTTTTTGATGGACGGTGGAAGTTGTGATGATCAGTCTTAGTTGTCGCTGACTGCCGGCTGTGTGTGTGTGTGTGTGTGTGTGTGTGTGTGTGTGTGTGTGTGTGTGTGTGTGTGTGTGTGTGTGTGTGTGTGCGTGCGTGTGTGTGTGTGTTTGTTGATGTGAGGGTAGCAGAGAGCTACCTCTAACAAGGTGTAAATTATACAACTACATGCTTGCCAAAGATGCACTCACTCTCACAAGCACACACACACACACACACAGACACACACACACACACACAAACACACACAAAACACAGCAATAGACATACTAATGAAGAAAGAGAAAGAGAGAGACCCAGTGAGAAAGAGAGAGACATACTGATAAGAGAGAGAAAGTGTTATTAAGTGCTGATGAATAAAGAGAGAGAGAGAGAGACAGAGAGAGAGAGAGAGAGAGAGAGGACAGATTTGGTGGTTGATGTCATCGGTCCACTCAGTGCCCTGATCCGTCACTCTGATTCACTGAACTCCCACCTCTTATAAACAGGAAAGACAACACAGAGAAATTAGTGCAAGTAGCAAGGGAGAGAGAGAGAGCAATGGAGAGAGAGAGAGAGAGAGAGAGAGAGAGAGAGAGAGAGAGAGAGAGAGCAGGGGAGAGAGAGACATAGAGAGAAAAGGCTCTGCCGTACATGGTACAATGTGGAAACGATTACCTCTTGGCGCGGCAGGGCTTGGCCTGGCTCAGTAGATCTGCTGCGGCCCGGCCGGTTGCAGCCCATTCTGCAGTGCATGCGGATCCTGTTACCGTTTAGCGTGTGTGTGTGTGTGTGTTTTTTTTTACCAGGGTGCACGTGCATGTGCATCAGCATTCAGAAAGAGGGGGAGAAAAGGAGAAAGAGGCGGAGGAGAAGGAGAAATAGAGGGGGAGAGGCAAAGGAAGTGAGTGAAAAAGAGAGAGAGTAAGTGAGAAGGTAGGAAGAGAGAGGCAGAACTCTGGGTGAGACTGAATCAATTCATGACGGATGGGAGTGAAGGAGCGGGAACCGAGGACGAGGTGATGTTGTTGGCGTTGCTGGTGGTGCTGGTGGTGCTGGTGGTGCTGGTGGTGCTGGTGGTGGCGCCTCAAACACAACCTGCTGCTCTACATCTTAATGCACCCCGGACATTCTCACTGTGTGTGTGTGTGTGTGTGTGTGTGTGTGTGTGTGTGTGTGTGTGTGTGTGTGTGTGTGTGTGTGTGCGGGTTCGCTGGGTTGTGGACACATATCAAATACATTCATGAAGCATATTAAATCTGCACATGCATCAAATGTATGATGTATGAAGTCCTTGCATGTATTGCCAATCCATGCACATGCATAAAATCGACCCAAGCATATCCAATTCAAGCAAATATATCAAAGACCTCGGCATATCAAATACATGCATTGTAAATCATATCCACACTTATTTATCAAATCAAAATCCTAACTGTCTGCAGCACTGCAATACTTCAGCTTCTGCCACCACTTCCCCCTCCCTTCTGCACAAAGATCAGTCTCTCGTCCAACTAGTTAACCAAACAACGCTTGCCCCTGAAACGAGATAATAAGAGGGGGACGAAAAGGGAAAAGCAGTGTTTTTTTCCCCAGCAATTGTGCGTAACATGTGTTTCTGTGTATACGAGTGTGCGGTCTTGATGCTTTGTTTAACGTGCCAGTACGTCCATCTTATTATTGGTACATGAGTGTGTGGGTGTGTGTGTGTGTGTGTGTGTAAATCCCATGCAATGTGAACTGAACCGAGCGGAGCGTGGCGATGTCTTTGCATTCACCCATGTGCTCATCATCCATCAAGGAACATGCTTTTAGTATCAAGTACCAGGCATTCTGAGCGCTCACTGGTGGTGCTTGGAGTCGAGAAACACGATGCTCATCTTTACAGATAAATCAGATTACGCTCTACACTGTTGTAGTTGAATACTGATGCATGGGCTACTGTACAGCGCCACCAACTGCAGTTTCAACCAAAGATGCATTTCTGCAAAGTGTTTAGACGTGGCGGTTCATGAGCCGATGACATTAATGGATCGACTAGCATTATGAGTTTGGATTCCATACATAAACACGCATGACTTTGATACAGCTCATATATACATGGATTTTAACACAGTATATTATGCGTGGATTTGATACGCATGCACAGATTTGATAGACATCCATGGTTTGATTTTACAGGTCTTCCCATGCCTTCTTCATACTATCGTCCAAGAAATATTGACAAGTACGGACACTCAAAACTGCACAACTAGTTTATACTGAAGTACTTCATCAGTAGGTAAGGTAGGTAGGCTTCATCAGTGGGTAGCTTGCAACTACCCAACCAGTATGTACACAACTATTCGACTAGTATGTATGCAACTACGCAACCAGGATGCATAGGGCATGGCTGTTCTGTACATCCACCACCTCGCTGTACCCTCTCACCCAGTGGGGCGCTGTCGGCCGGCACCAGAGACCAGCGGCGGCCCCATCACTGCCCTCCGAGCCCGACAGGAAATGAAGCAGGGTTACGTCCCCCGCAGGCACTTCCTTGCCCGGCTTGAGAGGGGCGCCCTAGATACACACACACACACACACACACACGACACAAACATACAGTAAATACTCATGCAAAGCACACACACAATCATGCAAGTTTATGTTCACTTGCACATGCACAGACACACACAGACACACAACACACTAGCGCACACTCCACTCCCACTCATGCACTTGTTTACATACATGCACATGCACATACATACCACACACATATATATATATGAGCATGTTCAAATACATGCACATAACAAAAACACACCAAACACACATGAGTATGCAATCACAAATAAACACTCACACATGCAAGCATCCACTGACGCACACACACATACACACACACAAACGCCCCACACGCACTCATGCTAACATACAGTACATGCACACGCACACGCACACACACACACACACACACACACACACACACACACACACACACACACACACACACATATGAGCATGCAAGCACAAATAAACACTCTCGCACACACATGCACACATCCACTGGCGCACACAAACACACACATACACACACACTAGCACAAATCAACACACAAACAAACACCAGCAGAACAACCTGTCTGCGCCGGTTTGCCGACATTCTCTGTTTTTATAATTGTGGTGCTGGCAGGGACAGCGCCAGTCACTCAGACCGGGGCATGGTGTGACTCTGTTAAGTGGGCTGACCGCTGACTCACGGCTCTGCAGAGGAAGCTGTTGTGGTCAGACACAGCAGGCGAGGCATAAAGGAAGGCCAAGGAACTGGTCTCATCATCAACGTCTACGGCACACTTCAACCTTTTTAGGGGATAAACCGAGCGGGTTAATACCAGAATGTTGTTGCTTGATATTGTGGTATGGTAACATTGTTCCAGTAAATAGAGTGAAGGTATAGGGTTGTTATACTAGCGTTATACTATAAATAATGCTTTAGAATTGAGATTTGAATTAATCAAAAGGAGATGATGACATGGTCTGACTTCATACATAGTTAGAGTTAGATACATTTGTAGTACTTATAATTAGAGCATATAATTAGAACGTAATATTTTATGTGGATTGTGAAAACTCCCTTTAACAATTTAGATGAATAGACTGTGATTAGTACGAGTGTATCCCTGCCACGAAATAATTGTTTTGATCACAGTATTGATCAAAACAATATGGCTCACAAAAATCACAGGATTACTTCGAAAAATTCTTAAACTATTATTCAAATCCTCCCATGATTACCATCTGTATTGTCTGTTGCCTTGACATCATCAAATTATCCTCTAATCAATAACAGAATGGAATTCAAAATAAAGCAGAACAAATATATTAAATATTATAGATAATGGTGTGGTCCCTAGGAAAATATATTTTACTTGAAAAGGATAGACGAAAATATAGCCAAGTGCAAAGGATGAACGTTAGGCTGTTTCTCAGAAAGAAAATATTTTTCCCTCTCTCTCTCTCTCTCTCTCTCACTCTATATATATATATATGTCTCTCTCTCTCCCCCTCTCTCTGTCAGTCTCTCTTTGCTACAATATTTCTGCTCCTTCCCTTCCATATGGATGTGATTTGAGCAATTTTTCAGGCTTTGTGAGCTGACAGCCAGACTGAGAGGGTAAGAGAAAGTTCTAGAAGGCTGCCAGAACATGACAGTCCTGGACGCTGGATGTTGCAGAGTCTGAGGAGTTATTCGCTGACCGTGTAGAACAAACACTCTCGCAGTAGCCACCGGCGGCTTCCCAAAGTATCACTCTGTCTGTCTGTCTACCTTCTCTCTTTTCTCTCTCTCTCTGTGTCTCTGTGTCTCTGTGTGTGTGTGTCTCGCTCTCTCGCTCTCTCTCTATCTCTCTCTCTCTCTCTCTCTCTCTCTCTCTCTCTCACACTCAATGTGTGAAATAGTGATTCACACTTTGTTTGTATGAAACAGTAAACATAAGCATAAAAATCTGCAACTGATTTTCTCCTACTCGCTTTCTCCTATATGTTTTGTTTCTCTCTCTCTCTCTCTATCTCTCTCGCGCCATTACTCCCTGGTCTATTCAAAAAGTCAACGTCGATCATCATAAAAAAGCTGCCCGATTATGTTTGATTTAAATTAATATTTCATCTGATGTTACGGAAATTCGAGGCTCAGCGACGGCGGCAGAAAGCAGCTCAGTGGCAATATCCGATAACGTTAAAGTGCACCGAAATAAAGGAGAAGTCCACCACGCCGAATGGAGATGGAGCGAAAGAGCAGAAAGGAGCGCTGAAAGAAAATAAAAGCGTGAAACAACAACAAGAAAAGCTTTCCGAAAACAAACCACAACATTAGAGCAGCCCCTGGGATGCAGGTTAAAAGCCCATAAAACCGGCTCACTATATTACATGAGGTCGTAAAGGCCGTCCATTTGAAAGTATTGTTTTCTTTTGCAAGCCAACTCATATGGAGATTGGCAGTTTACGGTTGTAGTCGTGTATATAACCGTACAAAGTATATGTGACAGAATACAGTTAATAAATATATATATATGCATATCTCCTACTACCTCCTACCTCCTACTAACTATCTCCTACCTACTACTCCCTGCCAACTACCTAATAACTACTTAGTAACTACCTCCTAAATACAACGTACCTACTAACTACCTACTAGCGACCTCCCTACTAACTACCTACCACTACCTACTTACTATCTACTACTACCTACTAAGTACTACTAGTCTCCCTACTTCATCAGCTATGGTTGTAGAGTTCATAAGAGGATATTTGCACATGCTGCATGCATACGCAGATATGTGGAGCACATGAACGGTACTCAAGACCACCTTTCAAGTGGTCCAGCACCGCTCGCTGTGTTCAGTGTTCACACTATCACACAATGTGTCAAAGTGTCAAATGTACTGGACTTTGGGTTCAAGTGTACTGTGATCCTGGCCTTGAGGACTTGATGCTTACTATTTTTTATTTATCAATAATTCATCTGTATTCATCCTATATTTTAAACATTTTATCAAGTTTAAGTAATAGAGAATAAATAAATTAGATTTGTAGATGCATGTCAAGCATTATATATGAGTGTGCAAAGTTCAAATCAAGAACACATCTTACCGATTATATTTTTTGTACTAAAGCACAAGCATGTACACAGACACAGACACACACACACACACACACAAACACACACACACTGACAACACACACACCCACACAGCATGACACACACACCCAGACATACACACAATAAGCCATGTCTGGACAAAT
>NC_136952.1:13485726-13488226 GCF_949987615.1 Pollachius pollachius | reverse complement strand
TACTTACATTTATTCATGTTCATCCTTAAATATATCTTGCTTCATTTATTTATTTATTCTTACATACAAACATATCACACATAATATATTCTTATTTTCGCTACGTTTGTCTTACTTTGATCTGCTCTAACTTTGCTACCAATATAATATATGCTACCCCCCCCCCTTCATGGTACAGAGCCGCAGAACATCGGTATGGCATCGTAGCCCCGCCAACACAAGCCAATGCTAACACCAACGCTAACCTTGGCACCTTGGGATGCCAGG
The DNA here is from genome assembly GCF_949987615.1 of Pollachius pollachius. NCBI lineage: Eukaryota > Metazoa > Chordata > Actinopteri > Gadiformes > Gadidae > Pollachius > Pollachius pollachius. The sequence goes on along the minus strand of NC_136952.1, from coordinate 13,487,959 downwards.
TGCGCATCACTACCAAGCATGCCCACATCCGCCTCCCCCCCCCCGCCCCATTCCCCAGCATCACTCCACCAACCCCCTGATTTAAACAAGTTTTCTCCTCCAAGCATCCTCCATCCTGCACCAAGACCTCCAGCCCCCAGGGCCCACCTTCTCCTGACACTCACCCAGAGACCGGACACCGGACCCTGGGTGTACCACAGGGCACGGTTCTCAGTCCTTGGACCGGTTCCACAGAAGGGTCGCCGGGATGTCCCCGGAGGATGTAACCAGAGATCTTTTAATTACAAGCCTCAGTGGTGCGGATGAGCCACTCCACTCACACCGGCTGGGAGAGAGGGAAGAGAGCTGGGAGCAGAGGGGAAGGAACCAGACAACATCGTGAACCGAGGAGGAAACAAGGGGAATCTGAGAGGGTGGCGTCCAGGCCAAGCATTGGGTTCTTATGTTAATAAGAAGGCTCTGGTGAGCACCATTCCTCGGCTGTTGGAGGAAATGGACTTCCGACATTTCTCTCTTTCAGCGTGATACCTTGTACGTTATATATTAAAAAGGTGTATTTCGTCTTTTAGTCGTTTACGTAGAAGACCAGCCTGGTGCAACCAATGTTCAGAATTAGTGGACCACAGTGGAAATCGTTTCTATTGTGTATTTCTAAAGCTGAAATTTGAAAAAGATAATGTGTGTTAAACTTATTTGTATATTTTATGTTTTACAAATATTATTACTATGTTGTGTATTGAGTTCAGTGTGTTGAGCCGCAGTCTGACCTGACTGGCTCAATCATAACACGATGTACATTATAAAGCTGCCATTCACAAGTGTTATATTGTGATCTATTAGGACTCCCTAACCCACCAAGACAGCACCTAACACACACTCACATAAAGACATTCATACTAACTGTGAAGACATAAAACAGGGAACGATGTAGACACGAATGGCTCCACGCGATGGGGGCTAGCGTCGCTAGACTTACGAAACATAGAGAGAAAGAGAAACATCGGATACGCCAGGAAATAATTTTAGAGCTTGTCTGTCTAGCACCTTGCCTCTCACCCTACAGCACCCCTACCCCCCATGGACACACACACAGACACCAACGCACACACACGCATACCCAGGCACACACACAACCAAACAGACACACAAACACATGCACGCATCCACACCCACCCACACACACACACACACACACACACATACATAGACACACCAACACACACATACATCCCCCCCAAACACACAGACACACACACACACACACACCCCACACACTCACACACACACACACACACACACACACACGCACACAGACACACACTCAGATACACACACACACACACACACACACACACACAAATCCACACACACACACAGAGACACACAGATGCCAGTGCACTGTTGAGGAATGTGCTGCGTTACGGTTCCAACGCCTCGGTGGCGTGGACTTGCGTTTCGCTGTGTCAGAGGTTTTCACCCTGCACCCTGAGACACCAGAGTCCCCCCACCCTGTACAGGAAGCCGGGGGGGTAGGAGTGTAGTGGGGGGGGGGGGGTTGTTGGAAGGGTCTGGGGTGGAAGGTGGGATGGAGGTGTAGTTTTCCACTGGCACGAGCCCCCCTGCTGACTGCCTTTCCTCCACCCAAATGCACACACACAGTCATGCATGTATGCGTGTACACACACACACACACACACACACACATCTCCCCGCCCCCACAGCCAAACAACTGCTCAGCATTAAGGTGTGGATCTATCGTTAGTTATCTTGGCTCAGCCGGGTGAGACCATTGTTATTGTTAAAGAGAGGGGTGTTTGCACAAGTCATATCTTTGGAAAGGAAACTGTACTCCTCTGCGGCTTTCTGCACTGGGCCTGAGCAGATTGGGTTACTCCATCACTAGCGCGCCCACTCTCTCTCCCTCTCTCTCTCTCATCTCATTCACTCTGTCTGTCTCTCTCTCTGACTCTCTCTCTTTCCCCTTTTCTGTTTCTCTCTCTCTGTCTCTCCCTCCCTCTCTCTCTCTATCCACCTCTCTCTCTTTTTCTTTGTCTCCCTCTCTCTCTCTCTCTCTCTCTCTCTCTCTCTCCCATAAGGTATGTCAGGCACATATTGTAATCAGTAAGCAGTAAGTAATGGAGGGGGGGAGACGGGGTAGGTTGCTGGGAAGTTGGAGCAAGCCATGGGTGGGTTTTCAGAATGTTCTGCAGACGTTCTCCAGCCCCACAGCACC
>NC_136952.1:13465726-13480726 GCF_949987615.1 Pollachius pollachius | reverse complement strand
AGATCTCGTTAACATTTAGTCAGATGACGTTGCACTTAACATTTCAACTGCTCAAATTAAAAATCAATCTTAGCAGCATTTTAACATATGTTCCATCAAGTCGTTTTTTAAATAACACAATATTTGACTAAGTCTTGTGTGCAGCCCTGCTCTGCCAGGCAGAAGGAAAAACGGGGATCAGATTCCCTCACTCCGACGTCAGGCGCTGCGGACCAATCAGAACCGGGCTTTCCCGTAACTCATTATTATAAAGGCGGCGCGCAGCGAGACTTCTGTTCAAAGCACTCGCGCGTACTAGGGATTCTACTCAAGGAACAGAAAGGAGAACTTTGCAGATATTCCAGACAGTTAGAGAAAACTCTAACAGTTGGGTTGATCGTTTTGTGAAAGCGGACCACATCTAAACGAGTCTCTTAAGTCAGAGCGACGCGCGTAATAGACTTGCTCTCCAAAGCGGGTTTACGCACAGCCGTCGTTTCTGTGGCAACAGAATAGGTTTCTATTTTTTTGTAATTTGAAGAGTTTTTATCGAACAATTCTGGCTCATAAGAGACACTTTGAAAGAAAGATTTTTTGTCCTTCAAAGAAATCAAATCATCCGATTTTCTTTTTCAATTCACGCGTAATTGTGGCACACGACATTTCTCGCATGAATCTCCTCGACCCTTTCCTGAAGATGACGGAGGAACAAGAAAAGTGTCTTTCGGACGTCCCGAGTCCGAGCATGTCAGAGGATTCTACGGGCTCGCCGTGCCCCTCCAGCTCGAGCTCCGACACCGAGAACACGCGACCCTCGGAGAACGGCTTCCTGCGCGCGGACGGGGTCACCATCGGGGACTTCAAGAAGGACGAGGAGGATAAGTTTCCCGTGTGCATCCGCGAGGCCGTGTCCCAGGTGCTCAAGGGCTACGACTGGACCCTGGTGCCCATGCCCGTGCGCGTAAACGGATCTAGTAAGAACAAGCCACACGTGAAGAGACCAATGAACGCGTTCATGGTGTGGGCGCAGGCAGCGCGCAGGAAGCTCGCGGACCAATACCCACATCTCCACAACGCGGAGCTCAGCAAAACCCTCGGGAAACTGTGGAGGTAGGTTCGAAGTGTGATACAGCCATGCACTTTGAAATGCATTTTACTGATAAGACAATAGAAAAAATGCTTGATTTTGTTCTAGAAACTTTTGGACAACTGTTTGCACAGCTGTATATCCAAAGCCATTGTCGGCCCATTTCCAGCTGTGCTGTACAGACCAGTGTACTTCAGATGCATGCATGTGTATTATCTGGGGTAAATCCGGAACGAAAAAATTGCTCAGTTGTCCGTATTTTTCTTGATCATTCGACCGATCATTAAACCTCTTTGACTTAATTTCTACAGACTTCTCAACGAAGGCGAGAAAAGGCCGTTCGTGGAGGAGGCTGAGCGACTCCGCGTGCAGCATAAGAAGGACCACCCCGACTACAAGTACCAGCCCCGGCGGAGGAAGTCCGTGAAGAACGGCCAGGGAGAGTCTGAGGACGGCGGGGAGCAGACGCACATCACGCCCAACGCCATTTTCAAGGCGCTGCAGCAGGCGGACTCCCCGGCCTCCAGCATGGGGGACGTGCACTCACCTGGCGAGCACTCAGGTAAAAAAACAGATCTGGACTAAACATAACAAGAGAACAAGTAACAGATTGAAAGGAAGGTTAGAGCTAGTGCACTTGACTGTGACTTTTGTTTAATTTCTTTTGCATCTATCTCTCTCTCTCTCTTACTCTCTCTCTCGCTCTCTCTTCTCTCTCTCTCTCTCTCTCTCTCTCTCTCTCTCTCTCTGTCTCTCTCTCTCTCTGCATGGACCAATTATTTATATCAGATATACTAGATATGATGTACTTTATTAATCCCAGATGTGATTGAGGGTGTTAATCCTGCATTAAAAACTAAAATAACCAACCAAGCCTGTTTTTGTCCTTTTTTCCATCCAGGCTCCCAGGGGCCCCCGACTCCTCCCACCACCCCCAAAACAGACATCATCTCAGGCAAGATGGACCTGAAGCGCGAGGCGGGCGTGCGCCCCGCTCAGGACGCCTCCTCCCCCGCCGCCGCCGCCGCCGCCGCCGCCGCCGTCGCCGCCGTGGGCCGCCAGCTCAACATCGACTTCCGCGACGTGGACATCGGCGAGCTGAGCAGCGACGTCATCTCCCACATCGAGACCTTCGACGTCAACGAGTTCGACCAGTACCTGCCCCCCAACGGCCACCCCGGTGGCGCTGGAGTGGCCGCCTTCTGCCCGTCCGCCTGGATGGGCAAAGGCCAGAGCCTGCAGCAGCAGAGGACCCACATCAAGACGGAGCAGCTGAGCCCGGGTCACTACTCGGAGCAGCTGAGCCCGGGTCACTACTCGGAGCAGCAGCAGCAGCAGCAGCAGCAGCAGCAGCTGCAGCAGCAGCAGAGCTCTCCCCAGCACCTCTCCTACGGCTCCTTCAACCTGCAGCACTACAGCAGCTCCTCCGGGGGGCCCATCAACGCCCCCGCCCTCTCCTCCGCCTCCGTCTCGGCCGCCGCGGCCTCCTCCGTCTACCCGGCGACGCGGACGCAGTACGACTACTCGGCGGACCCCCAGCAAGGGGGCGGCGCCGGCCCCTCGTACTACAGCCAGGGCATGTTCTCGGCCTTCGGCTACATGCTCCCCGGCAGCCCCCCCGCTGGCCAGAGCCAGAGGCCCATGTACACGCCCATCGCCGACACCGCCGGCGTGCCCTCGGTGCCCCAGAACAGCCACAGCCCCCAGCACTGGGAGCACCAGACCCCCGTCTACACCCAGCTCACCAGGCCCTAACCCTGGGGGGCAAGACCCACACACACACATGGACGGACAGACAGCAATGGTACGCTTTGAGCTGCTGCACTCCCGAATTGCATGCCATGAAAAACACACAAGCATCAAACAAGCCATGGTGTGATCGTGATGCAGACACACACAGATAGATTCCAACTGCTTCCATTCACACACACACACACGCACACAGACACACACATACACACACACACACGCTCACCCCAACCGCGTCCAGACTCATGCATACATCAATGGAGGAACACGTACACCTCATGCTCATGTCACACACACGCACACGCACACACACACACACACACACACACACACACACACACACACACACACACACACACACACACACACACACACATTACCAAGTGAGCTGTTCTTGCAGACAAAAGAAGGAGAGCTGAACTCAACACGATTGGCTCACGCCGTGCCTTGCTGTTGTATTGTCATAGAAAAACTATAGAAATATATATATATGTATATGTATATATACATATAAATCTATATATCATTTTAAGAGACACGTTTTTTTTATTAATCCTCTGTGAGGACAATTGTCATTGATTGATTGTTATTGATTGATTGTTATTGATATTTCAGGAGATGCTGTGGGGGGTCTTTTCTTGTTGGTTTCTTCTACGCTGGCAGTTTGTAATCAATGAAGGAAAGGGAGCGAGCCGTTCATTATTTTTACCTGTAAATAAGAAACCAAGCTTTATATGATGACTGGATCAGCAGGCCAACACTCCGACCAAGCGGTGGCTCTGGTGTATGTTGGGGAATTTTGTACAGGAGAGAATTCAACCTTTATATGTTTTTGATATGGCTGTTGTTGTTTTTGGCTTTGTCGTCTTTGCGATGTTCTGCAAACCATTCCATGAATACCTTTTCTATTTATGCTCTTCAACGTCGCAAGCCTTTACAAAGATGTCAGCGGGGAAAGAGCGAGAGAGAGAGAACGAGAGAGAGAGAGAGAGAGACTTTACTGCCACAGTACTATAGTATCTGTTGGAGATGGTGGACGCAGCCTTTTACAGCCCTTATGTGCCTTGCCGTTCTGAAATTTGACTGTGTCTGTGTGTGTGTGTGTGTTTGCAAGTGTGTGTGTGTGTGTGTGTGTGTGTGTGTGTGTGTGTGTGTGTGTGTGTGTGTGTGTGTGTGTGTGTGTGTGTGTGTGTGTGCGTGTGTGTGTGCGCACAGTGGCCACAGCTGAGATTATACTTACCGTCTGACAGTTTTGTGTTAAAACGCCACAGGACCTAACCTTTGACCCCTCCCGGTGTCCATTCCCCCACAACCCCCCCCCCCCCCCCCCCCCCCCCTCTGGTTTCCCCCTGCATCCTCCAGCCAAGCTGTCCCCCAAATCCCTACTCCCCCCTTCACACCCCCCCCGTTCCCAAGGAAACGACTCCACATGCAAACTCTCTCCACCCCTTTTATCACCATGTCGCTCACTTCAGATCTGTTTTATTTTTAAATCTTTAATTTATTTATTAGCTATAATTTTATTTTTAAAAGTACGTTTTTGCATAGTATTCTTTATAGCGAATGATGTGTCCCTTTTCAAAGAAGTAGATGGCCTTTAAACTTGTTATGTTCTTAATTTTAGTCAAGGAGGTACTTAGGAATAATGGTACATGCTGTAATCTTTTGTTTTATTTATCTGATGTAAATTTATATTTTAAATATGTTGTGTTTTCCATTATTTGTTTTTGAGATCGGGGGTCATTTAGCTTATTATGTATTAACGATGTTCCTTTTTTGTGACTTTTATTTTGTGTATGAACTTTTTAATTATTGCTTAGTAACGAGATACATGTTATCTCCATTTCTTTGTCTTTGTTTAGTTCTGCCTTTTCCTTGCTCTTACCTGAGGTGCCATTGTCGCTATTCTTGTAGCTTTTTTAAAATAAGCTTTCCAATTCTTAACATACTGAACATCACTGTCCGACCAGTGCTCAGTGTGCTTCAGAATACTCTGCAATTGTACTGTCTTCGAAGAAACTTATCTTTTGTATATGTATTTGCAATAAAAGAGAAAATGCTTGCGAAAAATGAAACGGTTGCAACTTTATTCGTTTTTGTTTCACCCTCAAAATGAATATAACATAAGGTCCTTCTCACCCAGAGTCAATCACTCTTAACAGTGCCCTCTCCCTCTCTCTCTCTCTCTCTCTCTCTCTCTCTCTCTCGCTCTCTCTATCTCTCTCTCACACACAGCCTTTCTCTCTCCCTATATCATTTCCTCACTCTATCGCTCTCAATCTCTCACTCCCAAAAGCCTTGTTTTCTTTTCCTTTCTTTTTTATATTCCTCTTTTTATTTTCTCTCGTCAGCTAGTCCCAGTGGGGGTGCAACTCCTGTCTGCATGTTGCAAGACTCATGAGACTAGGGAGGGAGGGAGGGAAGGGAGGGAGTGAGGAGACGGAGGGAGGGAGGGAGGAGAGTGGTTGGGTGGATTGAGAGGGAAGTAGGGAGGAGGGAAGGAATAAGGGATGAGATGGAGCAAAATAGGAGAGGGTGGCAGGGAGGGAGGGAGGGAGGGAGGGAGACAGGGAGAGAGGGATGGAGGGAGGGAGGGAGGGAGACAGTGAGGGAGCAGAGGGGGGAGGAGAGGGAGGGGAAGGACATGGAGGATAGAGGGAGGGAAGGAGAGAGGGAGGGAGAAAAGAAAAGGAGGGATGGAGAGAGAGAGAGTGAGAGTGAGAGAGAGCCAGAGAGGAAATAAGGGAAGGAGGGAGCATAAGATAGGAGGTAGGGAGAAATGAAGGAAGGAAGGAAGGAAGGAAGGAAGGAAGGAAGGAAGGAAGGAAGGAAGGAAGGAAGGAAGGAAGGAAGGAGCAAGGGAGGGAGGCTATTCACATAAAGTGATATAACTGAAGAAATACATAAAACAAAAATATATTTTTTCAATATGTCTTAAAATGGGGGAGGAGCCAGAGGCACAGTGAACTCACAAATGAACATAAAACATGTCTTCAAAAAAAATACAAAACAGAAAATGAATCGGTTCTGATCTCCTGCGTGGTGCTTGCAGCGGTAATATTAATATTGTTTATTTACTTATTTTGTTTTTCTCTCAGATGAAACACCAATCTATGTAAGGATTCAGAGATTTTCAAGTTAAGATGAAATGGACAAAATAGTCCTGAATTATTCAATTATTTAGGGAAGATGTTGATCCCCCATAAATAATGGATAATTTGGTTAAGCAACGGCTAAGCAAATGAAAGACGTCAAGCACCCTAACATTAAACGAATCAGAGATGCAAGGCATTCCATCGTCACACTCAAGTCATGTCAGCCATTGGTCATAGCTCAAAATGAGCTCCTGGGAGGATAAGGCCTCACGCTAACTTAATAGAGGACGCGTTTCCCTGCAGTGGTTTAGCAAGCCAGCAAGTAGTTGGTAGTCACGGTCGCTCCTTGTTACCTGTCCCTCAGGGATAAATAATAATAAATCCAAGACCCCTATGTGCTCTATTCACCTTCTGCTTTGATCAGTACTTCATTATTTCATGTTCATGAAAACCTTTTCAAAATTGCTGTGATTGCTATGATTGCTATGTTTTCTAAAGTTAGGGTGTGAATTATGGGCAGCACAATTTTGAAGGTTCTGGGGGGAGAGTCTCTTTAAAAAGGATTATTAACACATTTCTGTAAATCAAACTATTCTGTATGAAAAATAACAGCTTGTTTGGTTGTATAATTTTGGCAACTAGTAAACCTTTTTTAAGAAAAAAAAAAACCTGTATTCACCACCAAGGAGCACTCATCAAAATAGTCTTCCACGGTTTATGAACGCAGCGCTGCACAGTGATGAAAAGCATTTTAAGTAAAGGTAGTCTCTGTGGTAATAATACGTGCCTGCTGGCCACATTGCTAAGCAATAGCTCAAATCAAATTGTCCCATTCGAATCGCACAATAACAGGAAGCCTGGCGAAGCTTTTAGTCGATAAAAACTGAAAAAAACAAGACATGGAGCGAGTGCGAACATCCATCATAGCGCTGCTAGCATAATAGTGACACAACATCACCATACACCACTCATTATTTCCCCTTTTATTCTCTGTGTCGCTAATCAAATCCCCCTGGTCACACACTGACTGGAACACAAGAATAGATACTATAGCACGCCGGGGCTTGAAGGTCGAATCTGCGCAAAATGTTGTTCTTATCCCGAGATAGCCAATGGGATGCCAATTCCAGTTTGGGCTGGGAGATGTTTCCCAGACCTTAAGGAAATGAGTGGGAAGAGAAAGTCGTCAAAAATACACACACAGGGAGACAAAAAAGTGAGAGAATGAGACAGAGAGAGAGAGAGGCACGAGACGAAAAGAGAGAGGGGAAAGTGAGAATGCAAGCGAGAGGGAGAAGTACAGAGGGATGGCAAGAGGGTTAATAAAGGTGGGGAGAGAGATGACTTCAGTTGAAATAAAGCAGCAGTAGGAGACATCTGAGAAGACCATCAGTCTCTCTGGCTCTCAGTGTGAACAGAGAGAGGCCTGGGTCTGGAGTTTCTTTACGTCACGGCCCACGGCCACTGGTCAGAAACAAGTGAGGTGTGAGTTCAAGAGATCACCACCTCCGCCCTGTGAGGTCATGGGATCACCCCCTCCTCCCTCCCCAAACCGGTCACCGGATGAATCACTGACATTGGTTAGGGATGTCCGCCTGATTTCAAAATAGCAGCAGGCCCTGAAACAACTGTGAAGTCATCGATGATCAGAAAGACCCCACGTTTGTGGTTGGTGTTATTTATGTATTTTTCTTTGGCCTTTCTATCCTTTTTAAGTTAGGTTAGGTCGGAAATGTATGGACCAAAGATACACCCGTGAGTCAATAACTACTGTACAAGTAAGATCCTAAGATCAAAAAGTTATACTATACAAAAAGTATAACTTTAATTAAAAAACGAAATTATTCAATTTAGCTACAAACAAATCTGTTTTTTAACATCAAGCCCTTACAAATATGCTCAAAAAATTCCTTACTCAAACCCTTAAACGTTAACCCTAAATCCTCCTCTGCACTATTCCACAACCCATCTCAACAAAGCTTTATGCTGCAAAAACTCTAGATCTAACAAAACACAACACAGATGTCCCCCCGCACACACTGGCCTTTACCACTGATGGCGGGTGACACTTCAGCCAGCCAGCGCAGGTAGACTCACACACCAGAACTAATCACAGGGACACGCCCTCGTTACGTACCCCACTAGCGGGAGTGACTGGCAGATCAGACACTACAGACCCTGGTCCTGATTACCATGCAATACTCCCTCCTTTCTCACGATATGCTACAGCCCTTGGACACAGGTCCGATAGAGGCTGAGCGACGACTCATGCACCGCCGGCTGGCTGGCGGTCCCAGCTGGGGCATACTGGAATGATGAGGATGATGATGATGATGATGATGATGATGATGACGATGACGATGATGACGATGACGATGATGATGATGATGATGATGATGACGATGATGATGACGACAAAGGGTGGAATTCCGGCCGTGATTGGGGCAGGGAGCCAGCAGATTGAGATGTTTAGCTTGACTTCTCCTCTGAAGTCACCGTAGACACTATGACACGGTGCACAGATTGATCCCGGGTGGAGCGCTTCAGTCATGCCTGAAGTAGAGCTTCAGAGAAGGGGTGGCGGGGCTGGTGGATGAGGTGACGGTGGTGCCGGTGTTGGTGGTGCTGATGCTGGTGGCTATGGTGGTGGTGGTGGTGGTGGTGGTGATGGTGGTGGGGGTGACGGTGGTGGTGGTGGTAATGAAGATGGTGGCTTTGATGGTGGGGAAGTTGGTGGTGATGGAGGTAGTGGTGGTAGGGATGATGGTGGAAGTGATGGTCGTGATGATGGTGGTGTTGGTGGTGATGGTGGTGATGGTTGTTGTGGTGGTGGTGATGGTGGTTGTGGTGGTGGTGATGGTGGTTGTGGTGGTGGTGATGGTGGTTGTGGTAGTGGTGATGGTGGTGGTGGTGGTGGTGATGGTGGTGGTGATGGTGATGGTGGTGGTGATGGGGGTGGTGGTGGTGGTGATGGTGGTTGTGATGGTGGTGATGGTGGTTGTGGTGGTGATTGTGATTGTGATGTGGTGGTGATGGTGGTTGTGGTAGTGGTGGTAGGGATGGCGGTGGTAGTGATGGTGGAAGGGAGGTGGTGATGGTGGTGGTTGGGGTGATGGTGGCGGGGGTGGTGGTTGTGTGCTGGTGTCAGTAGTTGCGCTGGTGGTGGAGGTTATGGTGGTAGTGATGGTGGTGTGGAGGTGGTGATGGTAGAAGATGGAAGGAGTGGGGGTGGTGTTGATAGAGGAGGCAGGTATACTGTTGGTTGGATTGGTCTGTGGTCGGAGGAGGTTGGAGGTGCATTGTGTATGAATTCTTTGGGGGCGTTGGTGCTCCCGTCAAACTCTTTAGGAATATGGCGAGATCAACTTGTTTGTTTTACACAGTTTGTTTCATTTCGGGGCCCATGAATGCTTTATTTAAGCGTTAAGAATATGAATTATGAAGTAAAACACTGGTTGTTGGGTTGTGCAACGCAGTGTCATGGTCAAGAACTGAACAGAGCAGAACACAGAGTTTCCAGTCGACTCCTGGTGTCGTCTCTACTCGTCAGCACCGAAGACCTCTTCCAGAAACACTTTTTCACTTTCATTCCCTTATCCCGCAAACAAAGTAGACAATAATTTTGGCCGCATCACTCCTGAGAAACAACAAAAGCAATTTATATTCCGAACCCAGTCCTCCTGGGAGCTGCCCCCTCTTTCCAGATCCCTATGGGTGGTCTTTTCAGACGCAAAACACATCACCAAGACATGAAGAGTGGAGGGGGAGACAGAGAATCTGAAGACTAAGGGAGGGAGAGAGATTATCCATAATCATCAAAAATGACATCGGCCAACTCTGATCACCGGAGGCCAGTTGGGCTGAAACAAACAAGAGGCAAACTAAATAAAAAAGTTAGAAATAATGAAATAAGTATAGAAATAAGTAGACGAATGCATGAAGCAGTTGTTGACGTGCAGAGGAACATTTAATTGGCTCGGAACGGTTCGGGGTCCATGCCCCACTTACGCAGACATGCAAAACGTATGCGTATAAAAATGACACTTGTTATACATAGAAATACAGCGTGTGTTTCGACCTATAGCCTACATGTATGTTTGGTTGCAGTTTTACTTCCGCAAGCGATCACATAGCTGTAACTGTATGCATACTTCTATGAGTAAATACATATGAATAACGGTACTAAGCCATGCCGTAGTCTTAAATGTTATAATGATGGTGATGATAAACAATGGAAAACAGCAACATGCATTAGCTTACTAACACAGCTGTAGGGGGGACCTTCTGCTGGACCCAAGCGCCAATGCTGCTGCTGCTTTCAGTTTATTGTGTTCCTGGGATGGATTTACTGTGTGATTCTCAAAGGATCTTAGGACCAGCATGCTCACACACAAACACACACACACACACACACACACACACACACACCCCCCCCCCCCCCCCACACACACACACACACACACACACACATACATATATAAAGAACACAAACCCCTCACATACACACATATATGTACTGAAAATACATACAGAACCATACACACACACACACACACACACAGACACACACACATGTGTTTTCCCCATATACACACACGCACACACACAGACACTCACACACAAACACACAGTGTAAGAGGCAGAAATGTACACACAATAAGGCTTGGACACAACAATATGTAAAGTTAATATGACTCACACACACACACACACTCACTCACACACACACACACACACACACACACACACACACACACACACACACACACACACACACACACGCACACGACGGGCATACTGTATATACATATATGCTCAGTAATTTAGCACTGGCACTTATTAATGCGAGGCAATGCCAACGCACATAAAAAAAACACCTGTGTGTAAATGTACGTGTGTGTTCGTGTGTGTGTGTGTGTGTGCGTTTCAGACGTCTCCTCAGAGGCTTGTTTTCTGAGAAAAGCATAGGAAAAATGTGCATTGGTGCAACACACCGTCCATTTTATTCCTCACAGGATGACTCTTATGCCGACCGTTATTTATTTATATATTAATGCTCAAATGTATGTATGTATACATTGTTATTTATGCTATGACTCATCTTTCCAAGCTACTCCAACGTTGTATTTTTCAGAAGGGTTTTAATGTATAAAGAAATCACTTATGATGGTGATTTAAAATACAGTATTTGAAATGTATCTATTCAGATGCTCGAAATTGTTTCCTGTAAATGTAACCGCACAATAGTATTTGCACATGTTCTGTGTGTATGTCTGTCTACAGCACATTATTTGTTCAGAGTGTCACAGATACACACACACATGCTCACACACACACATACACACGTAAATGCACAACAGACACACACACACGCCCCGAACACAAGCAAACACACATGACCGCAAGCCCACACATCCACAAACACACAGTGTTGTAACAGATAGTGCTCTGCTGAGACGGCATGCATCACTGGGGGACTGATCCATAGCCCCCCCGCCTGGGAGGTCAAGCACAGTACCGCCAGATGTACAGGGGCACACGCAGACACACACGTGTGTTCGTGTATGCATGCAAACACGAACACACGTACGCACACATACACACACTGTGTCTGTGTGTATGTGTGTGTACGTGTGTTTGTGTATGCATGCACAACCAGATGTGCAGGGAGTGACCGGGTACTATTTGTGTGTGAGTGTGTGCGTGTGTGTGTGTGTGGTTTGTGGTTGTGTATGGTGTGTGTGTGTGTGTGTGTGTGTGTGTGTGTGTGTGTGTGTGTGCGCGTGTGTGTGTGTGTGTGTGTGTGTGTGTGTGTGTGTCTGTGTGTGTGTGTGTGTGTGTGTGGATATGAGTTGTGGTTGTGTATGGTGCTTGGCCATGTGTTCTAGTAGTGGAGGGTGTGTTTGTGTGTGAGTGCGGTTATGAGTTGTGGTTGTGTATTCACGCCTATCTCGAGATGTGCTCTAATGTCACGTTATAGACATCTGGCAGGGACAACAGTCAAACAAACACACACACACACACACACACACAAACACAAACAAACACAAACACATAGATCAAAAATAAATCCCAAAACAGTTTATTTTCGAGAAAACTGGTTGAAAAACACGAGAAGAAAATGTATTATAAAGTAATAGAGAAGGACATAAATAAGTAAACAAATGAGTGGAAGAATGTATGAAGCAGTGGTTGTGGAAATAGGAACATATAATTGGCTTGTAATTGCTTTGGGTTTCCACACCCCACTAACGCATGCATGCAGAACTTTATGTGTAAAATTACACTTATTACACATATAAATACAGCATATGTTTTGACGTACAGCCTAAATGTGTTTGGTTGCAATTTAATTCTGGAAGCTTCTACAATATTTTATCGTACATGGAGAAAAAACTGGTTAGAGTCATGGTTAGGGTTGGGTATTTTAGTTAAGGTTAGGTATTAGGGTTAACGGTTAGGTCTTAGGGTTAAAGTAAGGTTTAAGGGTTAAGGTTAGGTTTAAGTTCAAGGTTAAGTCTACGGGTTAAGGTAAAGTATTAGGGCTAAGGTTATATATTAAGGGTAAAGGTAAGGGCTAAGGTTGAATAATAGCGTTAAGGTTAGGTATTAGCGCTAAGATTGGATAATAGGGTTACTGTTAGGTATTAAGGTAAAGGTTAGGGTTATGCTTAGTTGTTAGGGTTAGGTTTGGACGAGTTCCAAGTTATGGCAGTGGTCATCCTAATGCTAAGCTTCAATCTCGATTGAATCATCACACCCACTTACACAAGGAATAGCTTCAACAATGTTTTCATTTACTATTGTTCCATTCTCCGGGTCATGTGTACAAACAGCATCTATTTATTATTCAGAGGAACTATAGATAGAACTATAGAAGATATACATCTTCCCCTCAGCACTGACCCATACCTTGGAGAACCTCGGATTACTATGGAGACAAAAAATAACGTGGAAGTAATATGCCATTTTCCGCTGATAGTTTGGAGGTTGCGCAGATGTAGTCTATTTTCTGATTATTACCCTGTAATGCCGAAACTGATAGCCTGTCTGGAGGGAGTGAGGGAGCATTCCTCCCGTCTGACTCTCCCTCGGCCCTTCTGGCTAATAGGATCGCACCCGGGAGAGCCAGGAGAGAGAGAGAGAGAGAGAGAGAGAGAGAGAGAGAGAGAGAGAGAGAGAGAGAGAGAGAGATGGAGTGGATGGAGAGAAAGAGAGTGAGAGAGAGGGAGAGAAAGAGTGAAGAAGAGAGGAAGGAAGAAAGATAGAAAGAAAGAAAGAAAGAAAGAGAAAGAAAGAAAGAAAGAAAGAAAGATGATGGGGTGAAAGGGAGGGAGAGATATTACTGGATGAGAATGATGGAGAGAGTGTGTGCAATAGAAAGAAAGAGAAAGATGGGGGAGGTAAGTAGAATGATCTTTGAATCTGTTTTTTACATCCAGTGATGAAGTTTGAGATCCTGCTGTGAAATTCTAGTCTGGGGAGTGGGAGAGGACAGACAGACGGACGGAAAGACAGACAGACACACTCACACACACACACACACACATGCACGCATGTGTGCACTTGTGCATATGCACGGCACACATGCACACACACACACACACACACCTAGACATACACACCAATTCACAGACATAGACAAACGACAGCCTCAACCAGCACCATGCAAACACGAGATAAAACACACATTGTTATCCATAACAGTTTTAAAAGAGCAGGGAGAGATCTTTCATCAAATTTCATCATGTTTTATTACAAAGAGTATAAAAGCCCAGAGCTAACGCAGAATAAAAGTATTGCATGGCTATTGCAGAGTTAAAACACACACACTTGAATAGAAATACATACAATTCTCATGATATGCACACATTCAACCTATTTCACCTTGGCTCCTGACTCCAATCAAAGCTGCAATCTATTGGTATTTGAAACCTGCGGTACAATCTACAGGGGAGATCCAAAATGTCTGCCCCCATATAGCCACACACCGAATAAAAAATATATGGAGAGAGAGAGAGGGACAGAGAGAGAGAGTCTGCAGACAAAACGATTAGAAAGAGACAGAATTAAAGCTGTAATGATGTAGCCCCCCCCCCCCCCCCACACACACACACACACACACACACACACCTCCTCCCACACAAGGAGCAACAGCCCCTGTGTGGGTGTTGGGAGGACTGGGGGAGGAGAGGGATGGTGGAGGAGGGGGAGAAGGGGGGGGGGGGGGGGGGAGTTGAGTGGGGGTGCTCATGTTGGAGCAATCTTATCTCGTTGTCATTAATAGCATCCTGATGTTCCTTCGCCCACAACCAGATCTCTCTCGCTCTCTCTCTTGCTCTATCTGTCTCTCTCTC
This sequence comes from Pollachius pollachius, assembly GCF_949987615.1. Taxonomy (NCBI): domain Eukaryota; kingdom Metazoa; phylum Chordata; class Actinopteri; order Gadiformes; family Gadidae; genus Pollachius; species Pollachius pollachius. The sequence continues at coordinate 13,466,459 of NC_136952.1, read as the reverse complement.
TCTCTCTCTCTCTTGCTCTCTTCCTCTCTCATTATCTCTCGCTCCCATTCTCTTTCTGTCTCTCTCTCTTTTTCTCTCTATTCTTTTCTCTGCCTGTCTCTTTATATATATCGCTCCCAGATTTCCCTTCCTCTCTGTGTGTGTCCGTCGCTCTCTTTCTCTCTCCATCTGTCTCTCTAGCTCTCTCTCTATCTGTCTCTCTCTCTCTCTGTCTGTCTGTCTGTCTGTCTGTCTGTCTGTCTGTCTGTCTGTCTCTCTCTCTCTCTCTCTCTCTCTCACTCTCTCTCTCTCTGTCTGTCTCTCTCTCTGGCTCTATCTTCACACACTGTGAATAACTGAGAGATTGGGTAAGACTGGGACCAGCTATTGTCGCTGTAGGCGTGAACGTTAGCGTAGTATTTCAAATCTCATTCAATAAGGGTCCCAATATGTTTCCCTGTCCTCGCTATCCCGGTCAAACCCAAGCATTGGGGTTTATGTGATCATACGGATGTTAGGCTGTCAAGTCTTTTGTTATGACTGCAGCTGTAAATTAGTGTGTTTGGTGGCTTTGCCTACGATTCTCAACAAGCTTTCTACGCTTCCAGTCAATATATTTACAATCTCATCATCTCTCCAGGTCTGTTTCTCCTTTCTCTTGCATTGCGGTTCTCTCTCTCTCTCACTCTTTCTGAGAAGCTATGTCGCTTGGCTGTGCTCTGTCTCTCCCCACATCCTTCTGTGTGAGTCTGGT
>NC_136952.1:13458226-13460726 GCF_949987615.1 Pollachius pollachius | reverse complement strand
GACTTTGAAGCACAGTCACATAGCTCTATCTATCGATCGTCGTAAGATTGATTTGTCTATCTATCTATCTATCTATCTATCTATCTATCTATCTATCTATCTATCTATCTATCTATCTATCTATCTATCTATCTATCTATCTATCTATCTACTGTACATATAGATAGATATATAAATATAGCCAACCTTCAAGCTATCTGATTTGTAAACAACACATCAACATCAACTTCTAGTGAAAGCAGAGCAAAGCAGACACAGCCGCGTCCTACGGCACCAAGGAGGGTAACAGGAGAAGGATAACAGCACGTGTCCAATATATACATTATAAGCGTCATGAATCATCTTCCACCAGGAACGTTGCTTTTACTCCATGGGGAGGCACTGATCAAAGACCAATATACATCCATTCTGCTCCCAAAAGTATAACACAACGATATCATAAATACATAGAAACGTGTCCATTGTGTGGCCGGGATAATGGCTGGAATAATGTACGGAAATGCAATGTGTGATGCATGGTTCCACAATGACCCATACGATGGGGTTGGTTGATCAGCAGAGTGATTGTCAGAGAGGGACGCATGGGGATTTTCCGCTTCTTCACAGCAAAACAGAACATTTTGTTGCTACATCATGAAACCGGGAAAACCACAGAGGCAGAATTAACTTTTAAATGGCCCCTGAATCCTACTGAAATCCTCTTTTCCCATCGTCCACCGGATGAAAAATGAGCGGGGGATGAATGCAAATCTTCCTCTGTCTACTGTTGGCTGTTTGTCTCCCCTGGTTATATCATGACTTACACAATACCTTCTATCTGAAACACACAATGTCACGTAAGCACACACTCATGCACGCACGCACAACCAAACATACACACACGAGTGGATTTAATACACCTCTTTTATGTACCTCACATCTTTATCTGCCCGCTATAACTCTCAGAGAAATGTGGTTATCCAAGGCAGGAACCAAAGCAAAACTGGGGGGGATAGATTTATCTTGCTAATGTACGTTATTATTACATTTAAATGATTTGAAGGCCCAGAAAGCCCCATGGTGTCTTCTTCTACTGAAGTTTCTTCTGGTGTAAGGGTTAGCTACCACAAAGCTAAGATCAAATAAGCTTAGAGATGCTAAAACGAGGTAAGCTAACATGTTACGCTGAGTTAAGATTAGATGAATTAAATTAAGTTAAACTGAAGTAAAGCTGGGTTAATTTAAGTTACCTCAAGTTAAATTGCGGTCTGACAAGAAGGCAGAAAGAAACATTGCAGAAAACTCATGGAAAGAGATGGGTGTGGTGGAGGACCCCAGGATGTTTGGCCACGGAAAAGTACCGGAATATTAACCCAACTGTGGATTATTTACTACATAAAGAAATAACGGGTCGTTAGCGGGGCATTTAGGGGCCATAGGGTACAATCACAACAGCGATTTCCAGAAGGGAAAAAATATGTTTATTGTTGTAACTAAAAAGCCCTAGCGTAAACACAGGTAAACGTTTGCACACACCGGCTAGCTGACAGCACCTTTTGGACAGCCATTATGGATATTTCCTGCCGATGCCAGGAGAAATTGTTTGGTGGAAGGTTCACTGAGTAGGAAAACATGCACCACCTCCCAGGGCTCTGATAACTGAAGGAATAACATCGGAATGGAAAACATGAACCGTGTGGAACCACCATCATTAAATAATACCAACGCTAACAACAGGCCATCGCTCACGATCCATCCAACACAAGCGCACTCGTCTATCGCCGGAGTTGCCGAGGTCGTGTGTTTATGTGTACACCCGAGACTCAAGGTGCATCAGATATATACATGGCTATTTTCCACTCCATTGACGAGCCCCCTTTATCGCTCTCTCTCCCCCCCCTCGCCTGGAGGATTTTTCAAGAGTACGGCAGACGATCACTCTGGGGCGAAACAATGGTCCGCCAACAATAGCAACCCCCCCCCCCCCCCCAGATACTGTGTCCGCTGGCAGCCTCCAAGGGTCTAATTTTAATTTGGAGGAATACCGTCGGCCATGCCAGCCTCTTTATCAACTCTAATCGCCCCTCTCTCCCCCGAACACCGGCCTCCAGCTACACTGTGTTGTAAAGCGAGAGCCGTTGTATTGGTGGATGCACTGTACTTACTTTGCTGTATTTATCTAACCATTAATCCCAATTACTTTGAGTGCATGAATGTCTTACAATTTAAAGACATTTGGAGTAGCCGTGTGGGTTGTAACTTAAAACCATGGTGGTTCCTCATTGGTTCCTTCAATCAAAGGCACTCAGCCGTCTAAAAGCAACCTATTTTCTTTGGAGGGTGAGTGAGCTTCCTATCGTCGTCAGCTGGTTCATTAGACAAAGTTCCACACATCTGACTGCTCCGTTATAGAGCCAACGTTTCACCATCATTCCCTGTAGAGGGAGCGCTTTACAGATGAATGTTTGCAACCATATTTTGTGACATCACAAATAGTTTGAACCAATCATGGCCCCATATG
>NC_136952.1:13438226-13453226 GCF_949987615.1 Pollachius pollachius | reverse complement strand
TGTGTGTGCGTGTGTGTTTGTGGCTCTGTGTTTATGAGTGTGTGTGTCCGTATATGTGTGTGTGTATGGATGTGTGCATGCATGTGTGTGGGTGTATGTGTGCCTGCATGCGTGTTTGTGTGGGTGCATGTGTGCCGACTGTGGCTGTGTGTTTGTATGTGTGCATTCATGTTTGTGTGTGTCGGTTTGTGTGTGTGCGTGCATTTTTGTGCGTGTGTATTTTCACGTGTGTGCATGTCTGTGAGTTTGTGTGTCTGTATGTGTGTGTGTGTGTGTGTGTGTGTGTGTGTGTGTGTGTGTGCGTGCGCTCCAACAGGGTGCCGAGTGGCACCACAGCGCAGCCTTGCCAGGGTCGACCTTAAGTTTCCAACATCCCAGCTCTAACGTGTGCTTGTAGAAGCACCACTCGTCCATTAGGTTCTGATGGAGTTTTGAACCTCGTAAACTAAAACATTTAACATGTTTTTATTTGACTTGGAATGCCCTGTTGTAGGGTGCATGCATTCCCAGTTGGGAGAAGGCATGATTATTTGGAAACTTGGGATTGCTCAGGTGCTCTGGTCAGAGGTTTCAGTGGTGTGGTTTTCCTCAAATTGGCTTTTACAAAAATGTGCCTGAACAGAATCCACTGCCATTCTGCCAGTGTAGAAGTTATGTTCCCTTTACCCACATTGTACACATTCCAAATGGGGGGAAAGGTTGTGTGTGTGTGTGTGTGTGTGTGTGTGTGTGTGTGTGTGTGTGTGTGCGTTTGTGTGTACATGTGTGTGTGTTTGTGTGTGTGTGTGTATGTGTGTGTGTCTGTGTGCATGCTAACCCGATGAGGCTGATCCTAATTACCATGTGGTGATTGCGCTGAAAGAGCAAGGTGAAACGATGATGGGATGAAACTGAAAGATCCAGTTTCACGGACCCTGAGACAGACAGAGAGAGAGAGAGAGAGACAGAGAGACATAGAGAGAGCAAGAGAAAGAGACAGAGAGGGAGAGAGTGGGGGAGAGACTTGGGCCGCAGGCGGAGATGGGTTGTGACAGGGCGAAGGTGAGTCATGGACATTGTTCTCGGGGGATGTGAGACACGGGGAGAAAGTCTTGTGTGTGTATGTGACTGGAGTCGGCGGGGTGGAAACTCTACGGCAAGATACAGCGATATACGTGTCACGGGTTGTAACGGGTGAGTGTGGGAGCCGGTGGTTTGAGAGCATCACACACACACACACACACACACACAAACACACACTCAAACACACACACACACAAACACACACATACACTCACAAACACACGCACAGACATACTTTATAAACTAATACAATGATACAGACCCATGAAATGGAGAAGGTTCTGAGACTGTAAAAAAAATAACATTTGTACTATTTCATATCTACATTTAGCAGATGTTTCTACCCCAAAGTGACTTGTATTTCATTCAGATACAAGTCACTAAGGAGTCTAGGGCTAGGCATCTTGCTGGATGCCTGCAGGTTAATCATGGTAATAATTCGGGGGCGAATTTAGAACCTTTTATTTTTGGAACCAAGCCCCCCTAGCCACTACACCATCCCTAGCAGAAAGCCAGCAGTACACTAAATCCAAAATCTCAGCTTTTCCAACATGCCTATTTGAATCATAAACATTTAGACGTTATGAGCAAGATGGGCAAAGCGAGATAGTTCAGCAAAGGGAAAAACGCTGATTATGAAAAAAGGTGAGTCAACTGCATTGTTTACATTGGTGGAAAATTGAACAAAAAAAGAGAAAAAGGCCAAAGAAAGACAGAAAGTGTGGAAAAGAACAAATTAACCATCTTGGTTCATCTCCGCGTTTCCTTTTCAGCGGTGGAGTCCATTGTGGAAAGACATCTCACATGCACACTTTAGTCTGTCTTAATGAGGGACGGTGACTTCATGAGAACAGAGGTTGGAAACGGCTAAGATGTAGAGGCAGCGACAGCCAGACTGTCCCGGGAGAACACCAATGAGACAGATAGTCATTCTGCCCACCACTCTCTCACCTTGTCCTCCCAGGGGCTAGGGTTTCTGGGAAATTCTCATACCGCCCGCTGCCCTGCCCAGGACTGCGGAATTGGCACACCAGTGCAACTCAGACGGAGCAGAAAGTGGAAGCCAGTTTGGACGGGAGACAGGGAGATCATAGAGAACGAGAAAGTGAGAGAGAGAGAGAGAGCGAGAGAGAGAGAGAGAGAGAGAGAGAGAGAGAGAGAGAGAGAGAGAGAGAGAGGTAAGCCTTTGCTAACCTTTGACAAATTTTGGGCGCAAAGGTGCTCATTAGCTTTGATGGTCATGTTCACATAGTTAGCAACCATAGTTAGCAGCAATTCCCAGTCTGTCCAGTACTGTTACTGTCCTGCTGGCCATGGAGCAGGCCACCTGGTTGTGGCAAAATTGGAGTAAAAACATACTTGAAACAAACTGTCAGTCATTAGAGGCAAAAAGATAGTCATGGCGGCCATCTTTACCTATTTTTACTACTCAGGAGACTTTAGGGCAGCTTGCGCTTAGGATCCTGTGGTAGGCTATTGACATTGGGGGATCAAATGTCAGTCTAAACACCCTGACCACTCAACTTTCCTACATCCTCAGAGGCCTAAGGATTTAATGACCTTCGCTCTTACCTAGCAATGTTAGTTAGTTGGCCAACATTAGTAGCTTTGTGTCCTTGGGTTACCTGTGACACCACTTCAGTTCCTCTTTTGTGCTATTCTTTCTATTTTAGATGAACTCTAATTCGAAAGTACGTGTGTGAAGCCCTGTAAACGATCCCAGCTGACAAACGCTGGCAACAGCTATTGATTGTCCATTTTCATTGTAATTACATCCTCGTCAACATACAGTCTCTCAACATGTATTTCCAAAGAACAAAAGTGATCCCTCACCAACGACAACAGCGGACAAATGAGGGGACGATCAGGCGTTGAGGGGAGAGTGTTTATTCACCCTATTCACTGCATGCTGATTGCTCTGGACTTCCGAACAAATTAGGCGGCCGTTTATTTTTGCTTGGGTTGACGGATGTTGGCACCGCCTGCGGGTGGGGGGGGGGGGGGATGCTTTGGAGGGGCTTTCTAAACAAATGCAACAATGGTTTTTATTGTCGTGCTGGCTCCCATGGACCCTGGCGATGGGCAGAGGCCGCATGGAACAGTCCGTCACTAAGCATAAGCTCCACTTTGGCCCACGGTGAACCTGAGCAGCTCTCCTTACTGAACCATGGCTCTCCGCTCCGGCCTCTCTCTCTCTCTTCTTTCTCCATCTCTCTCTCTCTCACTATTCTCTCTCCCACTCTCTCTCCTTCTCTCTCTCTCTCTCTCTCCCCCCTCTCTCTCTCACGCTCTCTCACTCTCTCACTTTCTCTCTCTCTCTCTCTCTCTCTCTCTCTCCTTCTCTCTCTCTCACGCTCTCTCCCCCCTCTCTCTCTCTCTGCCCCCTCCCCCTCTCTCTCTTCAACCCCTCTCTCTCTCTCTCTCTCTCTCTGCCCCTCTCCCCCCCTCTCTCTCTCTCTTTCTCTTTCTCTCTCTCTCTCTCTCTCTCTCTCGTCTTTCTCTCTATTACCGCACTTTATCAATGGCGCATAATAATAATAATAATAATAATAATAATAATAATAAAGGTACAGAGTCAAAAAAAAGAGAAACGGAAACTATAAAAAAGCTTCCCCGTCCTCCCCGTGTTTACGTATCCAGTGTCTGTGTCCCCTCAGAGAGTGCTTTCGACTTGTTTTTCTTCCTACCTCCCTGCCGTAATTGAATTTCTTGGAGCTGTCTCTCTCTCTCTCTCTCTCGCTCTCTTTTTCCTCTTCTCCTACGTGTGAACAATAAATGTCGGAGGCTGCCTGGGGAGCGGCGAGCGAGGGCCGCGATTGGCAGGCGGCGCGGTTCTGACATGGCCACTGGCACGGCCGCACTTTAAAGCACGGCGCGGTCGGCCCTGGAAAGCCTGGGGTTGTTAGTGGTTAGCCCTCCTCTCTGTCTCTCCCTCTCTTTCTCCCTCCCTCGCTTTATTTCTTGCTCTCCGTCGCTCCCGTTCTCTCGCTTTCTGACTCTTTCCCTCTCTCTCTCTTTCTCTCTCTCTCTCTCTCTCTCTCTCTCTCTCACCACCTCTCTCTTCTGTTTCACAAACTTTCAGCCACTCTCTCTATTTCCCTCCCTTTCTCTCTTCCTTCTACTGTCTCCATCTCTCACCCTCACCCTCCCTCCATCTCACACTCCATCTCTCTCTTTCTCCCACTCTCCCTCCCTCCATCTCAATCTCTCCTTCGACCTCCCTCCTCATCTCTCTCTCTCTGCAGGTCACTCTGCCAGGCTCCCAGGAGATTTGATAAAGTTTCCGGCGAAGTGACGCATTAACCGTCCCCCGGTTTAAATATAGCCCGGCCTAAACGTCCAGGCCGGCCCCAGGAGAGTCAGCTAACGTAACGTGTTTTTATATACCCTATAAGTGGAAGGGAAAGGGTTTGTCTCAGCCGTTGGGCCACCGCTGTGTTAAAATAGCAGCCAATAGCAGCAGTTTCCCGCGGAGCGTTTGACAGGCATCAATACCACAAACAGGTCAATGTGAGTAGCTCTGCAACAACTCTTGTGCGTCAAGCGACCAATCGACCGCATAATTCCTCCTTCAGATCACACCGACGCAGAGTGGAAAACGTGTGTTCAGCCATTTCTTTCTTCTCGTCGTTAATTCAGAGAGCAAGCCGTAAAAAACAAAAACACAGAGCTAAATCAAACGATGGTTGACATCTGCATAAAATGCGCAGTTTAATAATATCACGTTTTTCTGGCCCAAAACCCCTGGATTGAATGTCTCCTCTCTCTTCTCGCAGTGGTAAGAGAGAGGAGAGACAAGTGTCCTACCATGCAACCACCTCCTCCTGGACATATGGTTTCCACAGCGACCGTGTCCCAGCGTGTTTATATGACATGCAAAAGAGCAGGGGGAGAGTCCAGGAAAGCTGTCCCAGAGGTAAACAAGTTTGACCTCTGACCCGGATCAACCTCATTCCAAGGTCGAAGAACTCCTTGGACCCAGACCTTTTTCTCTCTCTCTCTCTCTCTCTCTCTCTCTCTCTCTCTCCCTCCTTGTATCTGCCTTCCCCCTCCATCCGGCTATCTTCTATCTCTCCATCTGTCATCCATCCCTGTCCATCTCTTCTTCCTGTATTCTGCATTCCTGCTCCACTCTCTTTCTTACCTTCTAATCTCCCAACTCGCTCTGTCTCCCCCATTTCTGTCTGTCTCTCTCTCACCCTTTTCTCTCCCAAATCCCCCCCCCTGCCCCCCACACCCCGTCTGTCCATCTGGCACCCTCCCCTCACCCCACTGTGTCTGTTGGACACCTCTCTCCCAGTGCCCACAGGCTGGAAGAGTTACTTGGGGTGAGGCACTCGAGATGTCATTGTCATAAAAGTCCTGCAAAATATGGAGACAGTTAAGCAGGATACAGACGGGCTGGCACACACACATACAAAGACATACACACACACACACAAACACACAACAAAACACACACACAGATGTACAAACACAGGCACTGCGTTAGTATACATGCGTATACTAATTGGGCATCATACACCTTGCACAAACACACGCACACTAGCAGGCTGGCAAAGACAACTGCAAGTAATATTGAATTGCAAAACTAAGCAAGAGAGACAGTGTTTGTATGTGTGTGTGTGTGTGATATAAAAAAGAAATAAAGCAAACTTCCATGCAATTTGGCCCTCAACAATAAACAGTAGCAGAATACCTGTCCACGATCACCATCACAACCGAGTAGATTCCTGAGCAGGTAGACGCTCAGGGAGTGACACCTGGCTATCCAGAATGGTTGTCATAGACACACCTGGCTGCAAGGGACTGCCGGGACAGTGCATCCAGTGCACAGACAACCTGCCGGAAACAGAGCTGCAGTCAACCATAGAAGAAGGAACGCCCTGGCCCCTTGGATTACACCAACCTGGAAGGACTGTAGAAACACTTTACGAGTAGACCGTCCAATCTGTTGGAGGAAAGGCAGGATGGTAGCATGACATCGCCAGACCAATTTTGAAATACGTCATAGTCTGAAACATTTCAGTTAATTTGCAATTAATGAGGGCCATTATTAACGGGCACAGACCATGCCTCTGGATAAAATTTGATCGACCAGTCAGAGCAACCAAACGCATGGCACATCAGAGGCAGCCATCTTGGTTGTTTTAGGAAAGGCCCCAATAGGGCCCATAGGGCATCTGAACATTAGAGGGACCGGAACCATATTCCAGAAAAAATAAAAGCGAGCTTGCAGATTCCTCTGGTTCCAAGGCTACTGTGCAATCGCTGCAGCCTGTTATCTCTCTCATTAATGAGAAGATTTGAGAATGGCCTCAAACACATCTACCTCTACCTTATATGGCTTATTATTTAATTGTTTGGCAATGTGAATGCATAATTTCAATGCCAATGAAGCTTATTTGTTTTGAAATGATTTTAACTGTGTTTATGCCAGAGAGAATGTGTGTTTACTTGTGCGTGTTCATGTGTGTGTGTGTGTGTGTGTGTTTGTGTGTGTGTGCGTGTGTGTGGTGTGTGTGAGAAAGAGAGAGAGACAGAGAGAGAGAGAGAGAGAAGTGTGTGTTTGAGATGTGTTTGTGAGAATGGAATTGGTTCATAGAAAGAGAGATTATGTGTGTGTGTGTGTGTGTGTGTGTGTGTGTGTGTGTGTGTGTGAGTGTGTGTGAGTGTGTATGTGTGAGTACGTGTGTGTCAGTGTGAGTATATATGTGTGTGTGTGTGTGTGTGTGTGTGTATGTGTGTTTGTGTGTGTGTGTACATGTGTGTTTGTGTGTCTGTGCAGCTCTGTGCAGGCAGATGAATAGAAAAACAAGTGCAACGTGTGTGCTGTGTAACCATGAGACTCTGAGGGCTCAATAAAGGCCGACCTTATCATCTGATTCCAAGCTGCTCCGCGAGGCGTGGAGCCTCACTGAGTCCCGGACCGAGATGTGTTCTCAAGGCCCTGTACCTCAGCCCGACCACAAGCCCCGCTGGCTGCCTCACCCCAGCAGTCTCTCACGCCCCCCCCCCCCCCCCCCCTCTCTCCGCGCTCCTCGCCTCTGTCTGTAAGGTTTTTTTGTTGGCAGGTAAGCTTTTTTTTTTGCAAATGATTGTTTCTCCATCCCTCTCTCTCTCTCTCTCTCTCTCTCTCTCTCTCTGTCTGTACGTATGTCTCTCCATCTCTCTCGCTCTCGCTTTCTCTGTCTCACACTCAGTACAGTTAATATCACAATAAAACACAAGTTGGCGATCCCTCTCTAGAACAGAAAATTCTCCTATAATTAAATCACTAACGTACATTTCGTTTTTTAGGGAAAGTGTGATTCACCGGCAATCATATCATTCTCAACAGTAAATGTCAAAGGAAAGATATCATCACTTTGGAAAGCAGCTATCTCTCACTCTATCGCTCGCTCTCTTTCTGTCTATCTTTCACTCTCTCTCGCTCTCTCTCTGTCTATCTCTCTTTCTTGGTCTAACTCTTTCTATCTATCGCTCTCTCAGTCTAATTCTTTCTGTCTATCTCTAGCTCTCTCTGTCTCTCCCTCTCCCCCCCCCCCCCCTCTCTCCCCCTCTCTCTCTCTCTCCCCCCCTCTCCCCCGCTCTCTCCCCCCCCTCTCTCTCTCTCTCTCCCCCTCTCTCCCCGTCTCCCTCTCTCTTTGCCTTGCTGTCCCTGGCTCTCTCTCTCCCCTTCTGACTCTGATGTGTGCTGCCGTGGAGCGGTGAGGCCGGCGGGCTGAGATCTAACGGGCCAGCGTCACCCTGCACCACACCGAGCACCACGCGGCTCCGCCGGAGGGCCAGGCAGCACGTACAGCTGCTGCTCCGACGCAGGCACCGCATGCTTCTGCTCGGCAGGATTTCCTTTTCCCGATTCTTTTTGCCTCGTTGCTAAGCAATAATAAATGTGTGGCATCAAACCGAAAGATAATGGCTGTTCCCTCAAGTTCTGGACGGCTGATATAAACCACAGGGCCTGCTATCGTTTACCTCAATCGTATTCACAGCGATGCTCCGCAGCAGTGCTGCGGAGCATCGTAAAGCACCCGTCTCACTCGCCCTCACCCTCTTTTTGCAGATCACTCAAAGATTGTCTCGAGGAAGCTGAGGATCAGTGTGTCTTCATTTCGTCCGATATGGTGGGGAAAACTTGAGCGGGAAATTGATCGAGGGGGGATTGGTAGTTATAGGGAGAGAAAGTGATGAAGAGAGATTGACAAAGAGAGAGAGGGGGAGAGAGGGGTGACAGAGGGATATAGTAAGAGAGAGAAATAAGGAGAGCAAAGAGGGTTAAAGACAGTGAGAGAGAGAGAGAGAGAGAGAGAGAGAGAGGGAGAGAGAGAGAGAGAGAGAGAGAGAGAGACAGAGCGATAGAGAAAGAGAGAGACTGTGAGAGAGAGGGAGAGCGAGGCTGGAAGGTCTGTTTAGTTATGCTCCATATCTCCCAGGACCAAACAAGTATCCTTGGGTAACCCACGACAACCAAGCGCTGCACTTCTGACAACCCTATACTCTCCTCTCCACACCCCCACCCCAATGGACAACTTCACAATACAGATACTAGTAGTAGTAGCTGTAGCGTGTGTGTGTGTGTGTGACGTGTGTGTGTGTGTGTGTGTGTGTGTGTGTGTGTGTGTGTGTGTGTGTGTGTGTGTGTGTGTGTGTGTGTGTGTGTGTGTGTGTGTGCGTGCATGTGTGCGTGCGTGCGTGCGTGCGTGCGTGCGTGCGTGCGTGCGTGCGTGCGTGCGTGCGTGCGTGCGTGCGTGTGTGTGTGTGTGTGTGTGATAGGCTCACAACAGATTGACCCGAGCCTTGAAGAGATAAAGATCTGAGTGGCATTTGAGCTTACATGCTGATTGGCTACTCTTGACAAACAGAGTATCATGTTTACATGCAGTGCATTGCAGTGTGTGTGTGTGTGTGTCTCTCTCTCTCTCTCTCTCTCTCTCTCTCTCTCTGGCTTCGTTTCATCAGTGTGGCGCCCTATGCGTGAATACCTGAGAAATAAATGGCATGTGCACACAAACAGACCCAAACATGTAACACTGATGTACATGTGACCCACACTCACACAGACAAGACATGCACATACATCCTGATTTACACATGTGCCTGACTTACATGGACTTACTGAAACGAACAAATCGTCTGCATGGGTGCACACGCAGGCACACACAACCAAAGCAAGAAGGTTCCACAAACATTCATCCTTGGTCGACATATGCTATTGAAAGGATGTTGATTGACATGCCTGCACACACAACACACACACACACACAAACACGCACACACTAAATAAATGGACATGCTTAAATGTATGTGCACACACACAGACAAACACACACACACAAAAATCCATATAGCATTCAACAATGTTCACAACACTGTTGCAATGCCGTGACAACTTTGACAAAAAGAGTTATGATGCAGGGGTGAAGGACAGAGCTCTTCACATCACTGGCAAATTAGAACCTCAAACTTTGATATCATGATGTCATTGTTTAAAAAAAAGGAATTTAGCTGGTGCTTGAAAGCACAGAGACAGGTCATTTAAGAGCAGGTACGGGTAAGACAGTACAGATAAAGGTAGTTAAGGAGCAGGTGGGGTTAGACAGTGCAGAGACAGGTCATTAAGGAGCAGGTAAGGGTTAGACAGTAGAGGGAAAGATAATTAAGGAGCATGTAGGAGTTAGATAGTAGAGAGCCAGGTCATTAAGGAGCAGGTAAGGGTTAGATAGTACAGAGAAAAGTAATTAAGGAGCGGAAGGGTTTAGTCAAAGAGGCTTACAGGTATACTGTGGATATTAGTGGAATCAAATGTAGGAACTGTCAACTAGAGAGACAACTAAATGTCCCTTTCCTTCGGTAATTAAACACATGATGATGAAGGCCGATCCCAGTACCACCATTTTCACCTTAAACAACATACAGAAATCCCTCATAAATAGCTCTACATATATCAGGGTTACATAATACATAATGTGGTTCTATTGACAGATAGGATTAGGAAAATAACCCCTAGGAGGAGGTTAGCAGTAGGAGTCTGGTTAGGGTTAGGGTTAGCAAACCCGAAGACATCGGCGGACTCGTTACCCGGCCAGAGTGGTAGAAGGGAAAACACAACAGTAATGGCTGATTTACGCCTGCTCCAAAGATTTGTAGATGAGCGAGTGAATAACATATGAGGACTAACACATTCGGCCAGCCATCAATGTTGGAACTCAATCAAGTTCCATCACTTTCTGTGCTGCCATTCTGGGTCCGAATCGTCAGATAATCAGTTAATCAGATAGCCAATAATCAAATAAGAAAATCAAACGATGCTGTAAAAAACGAACAAATCTTTTGATGGAAAGTAACAACAGCGGTAATCTCTACTTCCTACGTCTATAGATAAATACGCAAAGCGCAAGCGGGCCACGAGACCAAACCGACAACAGCAGCAGATCTGTCAGCGTCTGGACGTGTTGAGGTGATGTGTTCAAACACCGCCGAGCAGCCAGGGATCTCGGAGCGAGCGCGGGATTACACGCTCGGGACAGGTGTTGAAAGCTGGTTTGGCGGCTCTGAATGAAAAGGGAGAGAGAGCTTGAGCGACAGAGAGAGAGAGAGAGAGAGATGGAGTGAGTGTGGCCCTGAATCCTCACTCCAGTTCCTTTCACGGCGCACGCTACCGTGTTGAGATTCACCGTACGACGCTGTGTTTATACAGGGGATGAGCCTCTGTTTTACTGTTGCTCGACGGTGTTCCGGAAGAGGTGACCTCCAACTATCTTTAGATTTGAATTTGAAAAGGGGGCCAATGGAGGATGGTGTTCTTTGGAGTTCCTCTGAGATAAATGTTACTTTTTGGTTTTCCTTGACTAGAAGGGAAGGCAGCCAGGAACACACAAGTCTGATGTACATATGACCCACACTTACATAGACAAGACATGCACATACATCCTCAAAGACACATATGCCTGACTTAGTTGCACACACGGAAACACATTTTTTATTGCATGGATGCAATTACAGGCACACACAACCAAAGCAAGAACTATCCACAAAGATTCATTCCTGTACAACGTATGCTGTTTAAAGGATGTTAATAGACATGCCTGAACACACAAAACACATACACACAAACATACACATGCGTACACTAAGTGAATAGACATACTTGAACATATGTGCACATGCACACACCCACACACACACACACAAAATATGAACACAAGGACGTGTTCATGTTTATACTGTGATTCTGGTTGTCCTTGCCGAGAACGGAAGGCAGCCTGTCTCCTCGTTCCGGTCCCTTTAAACACAAAACCTGCTGGCCCCCATCAAACCGAATATTATTTCCATTAAAATGTAAGACTCTGATGACTGTCATAATGTCAGCTCTGTCTATATGTCGAAGAAAGCTAACTACACACATGCTATGAGTACGCTTTCAGATAAAGTGCACTGGATTATTAGTGTCTTGGCCTGTATTTCATAAATTATTCTCAATCACGTAAGCAATGGCACAGACTTGAATGTTTATTGGTGTTATTAAGCGATTCGAATGCCAAATTGAATCCAACCTATTTACATCTGTAATGAGCTGATGCATTTGGCCGAGAGTTGTGCTCAGTGCACCAACATAGTCAGTCAAAATTACTGTTCAACTCATAAAGTACTATTTAAGTGCTTTTTCCATACTATAATTTGTAATGTTGTAATTAATACGGACACTTCAATCCATATGCTTATCACACAGAAAATGCATGACGTGCTCATCTGCAATCAAGAGTTCATGACATTTCACTACATATCTATTAATCACGATTCTAGTTAAGCATTTCAGACGGCCGCATGAAAACGCAACAACACAAAGCAGTGAAATAAAACCAAAAACGTAATAAAAAGGACGCAGCCTCTGACGTCACTGAGCAGAATAAGTTACACCCGAGGGACGGTTACGATATATATTTATATTTCAAAACCTCTACCGTTCACACCTCTTGCTCTCTCTAAAAAATACAACACACTTGCGTCATCCCATCATTTCGCCTTCATTAGAGCTATGTGCAGCAGTAGCAACAACAACTCTGAGCTCAAAGCACCTCATGCCGCGCAGGTGAAACCGTGCCAGTAAAAAAAAACAGGAGCTCTCGTTACTTTTTTAACAGGCGGAGCAGTAACCCATAGCACGAAGCTCCGTCCCCCTCTCCGCAGTGCCATTCGCTCATTAACTTGACTGATGGCTCCAACCTGCCCTCCTCGTCCAATGGGGTGCCAGCGTGCCTCCACGCCCCCTTGGTACCACAGGAGGGCTGGATGACGACAGTTGAATGGTCGCAGGGCCAGTCGGTTCCGCGGGTAGAAGGTATTACGGGTTGGGTATAGTGCGGGGGCTGGCCTCGTTAAAAACACATGGCCCATGATGTGGTGTGGGGAGTGATTTCTTTCTCTCTCTCGTTATTGCACCACCTCCTCTGTGTTTATAAGCGTAAGGGAGGTGAACACCACGGCCTGATGCACGGGTCACCGCTGTCGAATATAACAGCCATGGGGGAGTTCAGTGTGTGCCGGAAGTGTTCACCGTTCCCCCTTCTGTCCTCTTTCACAATGTAATCGTTGAAAAAAAACACATATGTAACGCACGCACGCGGACTTAAGAACATATCACATGTTCCATGGAAATAACTCAATAAGGAGGCTGGAAACTTCCTTGTTGTGGCTTGGCAGCCCTGCTACGGTACGCATCACATCTCTGTTAGCGAGTGTCAGGTAGCAGATTCCAAAGGAAAATATACATACATACACACACACACACAAACACACACACATAAACTCACATCCCCCGAGCAGTGTGGGAGTCCAGACAATCAACAACAGAGACTGCATGTGTGTGTGCGTGTGTTTGTGTGTGTGTGTGTGTGTGATTGTGTGTGATGTAAGTGTGTGTGTGCATGTGTCATTTAAATGCGTGTGCATGTGTGTGCGCCTCAGTGTGTGTAAGTGTATGTGTGCATGTGTGAGTCTCAGTGTGTGTCTGTGTTTATGTGTGTGCGTCTGTCTCATTGTGTGTGTGTGTGTGTGTGTGTACGTGTTTGTGTGTGTGTGTGTAAGAGCGTGTGTCTCCATGAGCGTGAGAGTGTGTGTCTTATTGTTTGTGAGTGAGTGTGACTAAGTGTGTGTGTGTCTCAGTGTGTGTGTGTCTCGGTGCGTGAGTGCCTCAGTGTTTGTGAGTGTGTGTGTGTGTGTGTGTGTGTGTGTGTGTGTGTGTGTGTGTGTGTGTGTGTGTGTGTGTGTGCCTCAGTGTGTCTGAGTGTATTAGATTGATCCAGAAGCTCTGTCTCCTAGGCCCTCACTCTTGTTCGCTGCTTACACCGTTAACAGAGGGACCGCCAAAGCTATCCCTAGAGTTCCCAAGAGTCCACTATCATCATCATTATCATCATCATCATCATCATCATCATCATCATCATCATCGTCATCATCATCATAATCATCATCCTCATCTTCCTCCTCCTCCTCCTCCTCCTCCTCCTCCCCATACAGTGGCCATTCAGTGACTCACTTCCAGGCCCTGGCTGCCAAAGTCCTTAACTATTCTAATGCGATTTGGGCTAAACGTGTTCTCCTATGACGGGCGGCTGCCAAGGTCTGTGGAGCAGCAGTCGTGGAAGGTTTAAGGCTTCATGGACACGAGCCCTCGCCTCACTCAACAGCCTAACTTGTCTTCAACTCAAAAGAGTCCCTTTTACTATTTCCGTGTTTCCTCGACCTTCAGCTAGATTCTCTTCACAGGTTTAAATCATTGATCAGAGCCTTGGTAGGGACCAATGCTGGACATTGTTTCTGTTTTGCCACGTATGTGACAACTTTTGTTGTTCTATAATCGTAATCCTCGCCTATGTCTTTGTATTTGTTCATGTCATTTATCGGTATGTGTCAATGTGGGTTGTTGTGATTGTGCTGCTATCAGCTATCTCTTGCAAAAGAGCCTGCACCTCATGAGACTTCCTGAATCAATAGAGGTTACATTTGAAACATCTGCTATGGCATTCTTGTAAACAAAGAGGCATGGGCTGCCAGCATGTTATAGTTGTTAAACATATCAGTTATAGGATGTGATTTCATAGATAAGATTATGGAAATCATTAGCGATCAGCATTGACAACAGATAGTTCCAGGTTGGAAGTAAGCTTCAAGCGACTTGAAATGCAACACGTTTAATTAATACAATTGCAATGGGTTTTTTCATCTGCATTTTAAATACATTCATCAAATCAATTTCATATAATTAAGTATTGTATTGAACTGAATAAAGTACAGTGTTATTTTGTGAAGGTCATTTACTTTCAGTAGAGGAAGGAATGGTGCGACAGTTTGCGTCCAGCTTGCCTCCGCCTAAACAAGAGACAGCAGATGGTATGTTATAATATAGTGGAATGAAAAATGCTGCAGTTACATACTGAGGGAAGTTATGTGCTGTGTTATGTGTTATGTGTACGAAGTGAATACAACTTTGTTAACGGAGAGAGCTATCAACTACACTCCCCACATGGGGGAAGGGGTTAAGACGAGGAGGAGGAGGGCGAGGATGAAGGTCATTCATATAAACAAGAAGGAAGCAGACGGGCCGACGGATAGAGAAATAAACAATGAAAGCGAGAGAGATAGACAGGGAGATAAGAGAGGGAGAGAGAGAGTGGGAGAGAGACAGAGAGAAAGAGAGAGAGAAAGCGAGACGGATAGGAAGGCACAGAGAGAAAAAGTCACACAAAAACTAATCTTTGAAGTAAAAATAAGCTGCAAAGTGCAACCACTTTTTTGTAATGCTTATTTCTCTCTCTCTCTCTCTTTCTCTCTCTCTCTCTCTCATGGCACAATAGGTACTGGATAGGAGTAGGCGATCCAACGCTGTACCATTTATCTAAAACACGGTCTATACATTAATATATAACCCCTCATGGG
>NC_136952.1:13433226-13435726 GCF_949987615.1 Pollachius pollachius | reverse complement strand
CCACAAAGCACATTTTGCGCAGGGCACGCAAATGTGTATGCTACTTATTCGTAATGGTCTCTGCCTGTTTTTGAATATATGTGTGTGTATGTGGGTGATTAGGCCCCATGCAAGTGGGAGTCATTAACTTGCCTTTTGATGGTTTTACTTTTACAGAGATAGGACTTGGTATAGATGTTATTTTATAGCCGTACATATGATTCATATCACTATTATAACTAATATGAATTATTATAAATATTTTTGGTAACCCAACTCACAGCAAACATTCAGAAAAATATTAAGTTGTAATAATTAATTGCAAATGATTTAAAATATGCGAGCATTTTTTTTTACATGACGTGCACGTATAAATCCACCTTAAGAACATAAACCTTCCATGTCTTACCAACCGACAGCACTTATTAAACGCTGTTTGCTCTATGTCTCATCTATTGTGACGTTCAACCAATTACCATTGGTCCTAATTCAATATGTGGGTATCCTGGGCAAATACAAATTGGCTCTCGTAGCGAACACAGCAATTTGCATATCCTAAAGTGGAACGATATCGATTAAAAATGACAGTTTGCCACACATGTATAAGCGCTGATCATCGTCACGTCCGACCAATCAAATTCGAGTTGAATGACTCATGATGATTATACGCTTTTGTTTTTCACAAATGCTACGCTTCAACTACTGCCAAAAACCCCATAGGCACACAAGCGCGTCTTGACCGTAATTACAATTGTAATGATTAACCGTCAAGGTATTTAAACGTTCTAGCTTGGTGTTGTGAAGCTTCTTGATAAATTCTTAATGGCAAAACCTTAACTGTAACTGGATGTTAGCATTGGCCCAAACAGATCATTCATCCTTTGATCATAGATTAACCGCAAAATGAATGCAAAAGTGCAACACTGGCATAATCCATGCCAAAATCAACACATTGAAGGAGATCACCTTCTTTAATTTTCTTTCATGTGACCCTCTCGAACATATTGGCTCCCATGGAACATATTTGCAACGAGCCATCACAAACACCAAGCTGATGATGTCATCAACAGAAGACCATAAACTCTCGGCGAAAGGATTGGTTTTAGTGCTGCCTGGACCGCGCAAGCTTATTTGTAATAACCTCTGGACCCAGGAAGACACACATGTGGTTCCTTGCACAAATACCAGCCTGCTATCTGGCCGCTTGTGAATGACACCATCGTTTGGCAGTTTTTCAGTTTGAAATCAAAACAGATTGAAATGAACAGAAGCAACGCAAGAGATCAGGGTTGGTGTAATTTTGACGAAAGGTTCACAATTGATGTACGGGGGGAGGGAGGGGTTAGGGATCCATGAAAGTATTTGGCTTGGCTGAAGTTACAAAGAAAGGAGGAATGCGGTTCAATTTGTGCAGCTTTCACTGTGGAGATTCAAAGGTGAATCTCAAAGGTGAAACAAGCCTAAAAGAGTTGTTAGGCAGTAAACAAAAGCAATTTCTCGTCACTTACTGCTAACCCACGCTGCAGGGCCTACACATTTCACCTGCAACAGTTGTACCGTTCTAGTAGCAATACAGTCCCAAAGTAAGTATTAAGACCACTAAGTTTATGAGCGAGGAAACCAGAAGAACGAGCAAGCATGTTGCAGTCCTAAATGAGGTGATGAACCAGGTTAGGCTGTTTTTGCAAAAGTCAGACATAAGATCATGAGATGAGTGGGGTGTGAGGGGTGGGGTCCCCCTTTGGCCCCCCTCCTTATTGTTGCAACTGGTGCTTTCAACTGATGCAACAGTTTTGAAGCAACATCATTAACAAATAAGAGAAGGAACATATGACATTAAGGGAAGCTGTCAGCAAGTTACACCCTATTTGAACAACAGTTCAGCGCAGAGACTATTATCAACTGATCAACTAATTTGTATGTATTCACCTCGATGGCAAACCCCATGGTCGCCCGGTCGAGTGTTTACACAAGCAAAATGTTTGACAAGGCGGTTAGCTTTGCAGGTGCCTCATCTGAATAAAAACAGACAGAAAACAATACCAGGCTGCATGACATGTCCATCATCGCACATCACACACGTGGACCAGGATGAAACAATTCCATTGGCATGCCAGCACAGGGCTGTTTTTTTTTTTTGTTACCAAATGTGAGTGTGTAACTGAATCTCGGCAGGGTACAGGGTGTGACGGATGAATGGAGCAAAAGCAAACACAAGACATTTTAAAAGGTTATGTATCTGACAGGCACAAGGTTGTCGATGCTTGGTTGTAGATGGGCAGGGGAGTCGTGGATTATGACCAGCTAGTGATCAGAAGTCACGCAATCAAACAGCACCTGCTAATGAAACAAGAAGATGCAGAAGATTTTGCAAGTGTGCCACACAGATTTTGGTGTATCACAAGGAGGAAAAAGCGATGTGAGCCAACAAGACATATCTGCCAAGCAAGTGTGCCCAAGAGGCGCAGAGGCTCCGCCAGAGACGCATTTAAAACTAGAAACGTTTCTGAGTCACAGCAAG
>NC_136952.1:13408226-13423226 GCF_949987615.1 Pollachius pollachius | reverse complement strand
CGTCCAACTCCTCTTCCTCCTCACTTCTGTTTGTCTCGCTCCTCATCCTCATCCCCACCCCCACGTCCCCCTCCATTTTTATTTCCCCTCCATTTCCTCCATTTCCCCTTTGTTTTACCCCTCTCCTCTCTCTCTCTCTCTCTCTCTCTCTCTCTCTCTCTTTTGTTGTTTTGCCGTGTCTCCACCTCCACCGCCCCAACCCGGCTCATCAACCCCTGCCTCTAATTAACTCAGCTGTGAATTAATCTCCAGGGGCAATCTTCCCCAAAAACAGAGAAGGAGGGAGGGGGAGGCATAGAGGGAGGAAGTGGGAAAAATGAGCGAAAGAGAGAGACAGAGGAGGTGGAGAGAGATAGTGGAGGGAGCGAGAGAGAGAGTTAGAGAAAGAGAGAGAGGGGGGAGGTAGAGAGAGAGAGAGTGAGAGAGGAGGAGGAGGAGGAGGAGGAGGACGGAGAGAGAGGACGAGTGAGAGAAAGATTGAAAGAAAGAGGGAGGAGGTGGGAGGCGGGGCAGAGCGCTGCATAATCAACTATTTCTCAGCAAATAAAAAGGGGAGCGGCGGAGAGGGGGATGTGTGGGGGTGGAATTAAAAAACAAGAGGCCACGGAACAGGGAAAGCTCGCTCACAAACAACAACAAGACAAAACAAAGTAGTTTACTTCGCCCTCACCTCCGCAGCTGAACGCCCCATGGGTATGTGATCGGGAGAATAACAGCCCCCCTTCCAACCCATCCACCACCCCTGCTCCTCTCCCTATTTTCCCTTTCATTCTTTCTTTCTTCTCAGCCCCTCCTCGGCGAGTACCCTCTCCTCGCTTTGAAGATGAAGTTCTGTAGGAGTTCAGAGGGACTCAGCTGGGACAGCGGCCAGCCCAGAGCACCATGGGAACTGCAAACTCTGGCTTATCTGAAGCGAACGGGCCAGGCGGTGTGCATGTTTGGCATGCGTGCGTGCCTCTGTGTGTGTTGTGTGTTATTTGTTTGTGTGTATGTGTATGTATGTGTGTGTGTGTGTGTGTGCGTGTGTGTGTTTGCGTCTGCGGTGGGTCTGTTTGTGTCCGTGTGTGTTCTCATACTTGCGTGTGATTGTGCGATCGTGTTCCACACACATCTGACAGAATTTTCCCCGTGCATGCGTATGCTCAACTCCACTCCACTCCTGTGCTGGGATCATCCACGCAACATCAAAAGGAAGGGAGGGAAGACGAAGGAGAAACAAAACAATTGTTGAACCCAGCTGAACTCGCCTCTCGGCCCCTATATACTCTCTGTGCATACTTATCACGCAGTTTGTTTACCCCTCTCCCAGCCATACCCAGACTTTGTCAGACTCCACAGGAGGGGCCCATGTAAAGACATTACATCACGCCGGCCTTAAGCTGGTCACCGTGGAAACCCAGCTTCCCAGCGTGAGGAACAGCCGAAGGGGGATAGTGTGGAGTGTCATAAACAAAACGGATCACCCGATTGGACAAAAGGGGGATGGATATCAGCCGCTTTCTTTTATTGAATGCTTTGCGGTGAAAATGCGGGGCATTGGAGTATGGGAGACGCACCACAAGGTCAGGGCTCCGGGCCCCCGTGAGTGGCATGCAGGGATAAATCCCTGTTCAGGGGCCACAGGGTGTTGGGGGGGGAAGACCCCGGGGGGGCCCGTGGTGTTAATCAAGCTCACAATGAAGATGTCATCAGAGCAAACTTAGGCCCCCCTCCACCCCCAAATCCATAGAGTTCAGAGTTGCATGGTAACCCCCACCATCAATGCCGTTCCGCATTCGTGTTTATGTGCTCAAACACACAACAAAAAAAAACCTGCATTTATCAACAACGATACATACATAGGGATGTATGCATATGATCACACATGCAATGAACGCACACATGTACAAGAAAACACTAGGATCTTCACAACACCTCCTTGACCCTAAACTCATCTGAATCCATGCTGTTCAAGATCCCCAGGCTTTAGGAACTATGTACAAAGAAACAAGAAGTAGATACCACCTAAGTGTACTTATTTTAACATCTACAGTTGAAGTCAAATGCACACATCGACACCGCACTAAAAACCATGTCAAGACAAGTTAAAGACCAATCAAAGGGCAAAGAAAACCAGAGGGAAAAAGAGCACATCACGGTTTTACGAGGTTATTTTCACCGAAAACACTTCAAATGGAGGCCTGAGATGGAGCCATACTACTGGAACAACTTGTCAAGAAATTGCCTGCGTATTACAGCCAATTATGTATGGTACCACAAAATGCAGGCACCTTACATAACTTCTGGTAAAAATGTCTCCCTTTTCTTCTAACTCCACCCCGCTTGGGCAGGACATGTGTGTTTCTGACGTGTTCGGCTTCAAGTGGAATGAACAAATGCTGTGGGTTAACCGCTGTGGCCGTGTGTTACGTGTACGCCATCTACTAAGATCCCATTTATGTTCACCAGTGAGTAATAAAAACATCACATTAACCTATCGCTGAAATTATTGTGCTGGGCCCATGTGCAACCATGTACTGCTATACTATTTTTGCCTCACAGACTTGCTCTCCATCCTTTTTCTCATGTCTGGAACGCTCATCCTTACCCTAACCCCGACCCTGAGCCTAACCCTGTACCTCACCCTAACCCTTAACTTCTCATTAACATGTCTGGAACCCTAACCTTGACCCTGACCCTGACCGTGTACCTAACTATAGCCTTCTTCTCATCAACATGTCTTGAACCCAAACCCTGACTCGATACCTAACCCTAATCTTCTCGGTATCAACATGTCCAGAACCCTATCCCTGCCTCTTTATCTAACCCTAACCTTCTACTAATCAACATGTCAGGAACTCTCACCCTGACTTTGTACACAACTCTAACCATCTTCTTCTTCTAACCTAACCTTCTTCTTCTAATCAACCCTAACCCTAACCCTGACCCTTACCCTGACTCTGCACCTAACCCTAACCTTCTCCTCAGCAACATGTCTCTCTACTTATTGTTAACCGAGGCTTTTATGTAATTAAGGGTTTTGAATGTCTGGAACCCTAACCCTAACCTTGTACATAACCCTAACTCTAACCCAGCGGGACCACTGCAGCTATTGCGGTTTTGGCACTGGGTGACTGACGAGTTGACAGATTGTATGTAGATTACAATTACAATTAGGGCATTTGGCAGACACTTTTATCCAAAGCGACTTACATCGGTTAATACACACATTGACACACCGACAGCAGAGTCAACCACGCAAGGCGACAGCCAGCTCGTCAGGAGCAGTTAGGTTTAAGTGTCTTGCTGAGGGACACATCAACACTCAGCTAGGAGGAGCTGGGGATCGAACTAGCAACCTTTCGGTTACAAGACAACTGCTCTACCTCCTGAGCTAAGCCGACCTCTCTGCGTCTAGATGCTGTCAGGCTACAACACCATCACCAGTACCATCGCCATGATGCTGGTACCCAGCCTACAGCACTAGAATCTACCAGTCATCCTGGTGGATGCCGAGGGGGGGCCCCCGATCTATGTGAACGACAAGAAGAGAGAGATTGGGGGGCTCAAGCCAGTGGAATTTCGAGGGGCTTGGGGATCCCCCAGCCCCCCTTGAAGGAAATGGCAACTGTTCTCCATGGACCAAGATGGAGTATGTGTTAAACGTTTCCAATGCCGCCAAAAAAAACCTCCCAAAACGGAGCCCCCATTACTGCCACCCAGGGGACTGCCGGACCCACCCAGATCACTGTGAGCCATGTAGCCTGCACCGGGGCCAAATCCTGATCAAACCCAGCGTATCGATTGCGCCGCGCGGGCCCGTGACTCAGAGCCAGACGCTGACCAAAGAGAGAGGGGGGTGGTGGAACAGTGTTGGCCTCCAGCAGCACCAGAACCAGCACCATCAGCACCAACAAGCCCAAGGCACGCTCCACTCCTGCCCTCCCATTTTTAAGTCCAGAATGTTGGCGAGCATGTCGGAGACAGGGCCGGTGCTGGTGGTGGTGGTGGTGGAGGTGAGGGTGGTGGTGGTGGTGGTGGAGGTGAGGGTGGTGGTGGTGGTGGTGGTGGTGGAGGTGAGGGTGGTGGTGGTGGAGGTGAGGGTGGTGGTGGTGGTGGAGGTGAGGGTGGTGGTGGTGGTGGTGGTGGTGGTGGAGGTGGTGGTGGAGGTGAGGGTGGTGGTGGTGGTGGTGGTGGTGGAGGTGAGGGTGGTGGTGGTGGTGGTGGAGGTGGAGGTGAGGGTGGTGGTGGTGGTGGAGGTGGTGGTGGAGGTGAGGGTGGTGGTGGTGGTGGTGGTGGTGGAGGTGAGGGTGGTGGTGGTGGTGGTGGTGGTGGTGGAGGTGAGGGTGGTGGTGGTGGTGGTGGTGGTGGAGGTGAGGGTGGTGGTGGTGGTGGTGGAGGTGAGGGTGGTGGTGGTGGTGGTGGTGGTGGAGGTGAGGGTGGTGGTGGTGGAGGTGGTGGTGGAGGTGAGGGTGGTGGTGGTGGTGGTGGTGGTGGAGGTGAGGGTGGTGGTGGTGGTGGTGGTGGTGGAGGTGAGGGTGGTGGTGGTGGAGGTGGTGGTGGAGGTGAGGGTGGTGGTGGTGGTGGTGGTGGAGGTGAGGGTGGTGGAGGTGAGGGTGGTGGTGGTGGTGGAGGTGAGGGTGGTGGTGGTGGTGGTGGTGGGGTGTGGCAGGGGGCTTGGTGGGTGGAGTGGATGGTGGATGCAAAGAAAAAAATGTCAACACAAACACAAAACAGATGAAGGGATGGACAGAGGGGATGAATAGAAGGGAGAGCCTGAGTCATTTTGAGTTTGTTGGCTTCACAATACTTTTCTTGTTCCCCTCTTTCGCGGAGCGCCGGCCTTATGTCGTCCGTGTGTACCACATCGTCCACAGTCCAGATCCACCATTGTTAGGATGACCAGATGATGCCAAATATATATTTGGCTATTTGTAGAGTGCACTGTAAACTTCTGGATCTTGCATTAAACATCCTTGTTTAATAAATTGTGGTCTTATTTCGTTATCGTCTTTCGCTTTTTGGGCATGCATTGCAGAGTGCTGGTTTCTAAAATAAACGTTGCTATGTCCTCCGTTTCCAATCACAGGACAACGTGCCACTGTCAACTTACAGTGTTACCTACCCCAAAGAACGTTCAAATGTGCAGGAACTATTTTTAGAGCGCAATCCTCGGGCAAAAATACTATTCTTGGTGTGAACCGTGGTGTTTTTATTTTAGAAGGCAAGACAGTTTCACCTCTTCAACTCTTCAACTCTGCTTCCTCGTTTCTCTTTCCGTCATCTTCGGTATTCCCCCCGGGCGGTTAGGCGCTCTGCCCACCCTGCCTTCCCCCCCCCCCCCCCCCCCCCCACACACACACACACACACACACACACACACACACACACACACACTCCCCACCCCTCTCTCTCTCTCCTCAGTACAGGACATCAGGCGATGAGTCCTCCCCATCCATCAGAAAGGAGAGGACCCTCATCTGTGAGAACAGAGTGGACTCTCCAATCGCTGTTCTACTAAATCTATCAGCACAAGGGCCGCCAAGGCTGGGCCGCTCCCACCGCAACCCGAGCACATGACCAAAGGTTCCATCTCAGGAAAAGACAGGAAGACAGAGAGAGGGAGAAATGGAAGAGAGATAAAGAGAGAATGAGAGAGAGATGGGAGAGAGAGACAAAGAAAGAGAGAGTGAAAGACAGTTTGACTTAAAGTTTGAGTGAAACAAAAAAATCATGAGAGAAAGTGGAGAGAGACACAAAGAGTGAGAGAGTGTTAAATACTTTGCAAGGTTGAAAACTAAAACACATTACGGTTGGAAATCTCAGCTCCTTCTGCTAAGGAGGGCCCCCTGTAAGTAAGTGCGTAGCACACATCATAAGCCGCCATTACACATCATAACTCCGCTAAGGAACAACGTTAGTACTTGGTGTGTCTCCCACGCTCAACACCTGCCACAGGGGTCAAAGTTGTGTGTGAACGTAGGAGTGGTTTCCTGAATAAAAGTGTTTGGTCAATATTCCCCAATGATAAACGAAGAGGGCACAAAAGGTGAAACAAGAGTGACAAAAGGGGAAAATAACAGAGACAGGAGAATCAGAGCTCTGAGGTCATGGGCCCCGGAGTAGCTGAGTGGTTCAAAGTTTTCCAGAGGATCGTTCCATTGGAGCTGGGTGCAATGAGAATGGGGGAGAGTGTTTCTAACATGACTTAGCATCACCCCACAAGTAAGGTCACACACACTGGCCTTGTGTGGCTGTTAAGTTGTACACTGGGGATCGTAAACAAAAAGGTATAGGGTAACAGGAGCACTTTATTTGACTGGGGAGGAATGGGAGTTGGGGAGAGTGCACACACATGCACACAGACAAACACACACACATACAGACACACACATGCAGAAACACACAAACACTTGTAGAAAATGTCCCTCAATGGCACGCGTGCACACACAAACACACACATGCATGCAAAAACACACAAACACTTCGGCATACAAAGGCAGATACAAAAACACCCTCACTTACACGCACACAAACACACACACACACACACACACACACACACACACGCAAACACGTGGACAAAGACACCCAGTCAATCATTCTATCAGCGACCAGAGAAGGGCCAGACGCTATGACATCATCAGTGGTGGCCTATCCTGTTTGTCCGCCTGCCAGAGAGCGAGAGAGAGAGAGAGAGAGAGAGAGAGAGAAAGAGAGAGAGAGAGAGAGAGAGAGAGAGAAAGAGAGAGAGAGAGAGGGAGTGAGAGAGAGTGAGCGAGAGAGAGAGAGAGAGAGAGAGGTGCAGGCAAAGAAGGAGATGAAAGAGGAGATGAAAAACAAAGAGAAATGGAGGGATTAGGCAGGGTTTGAGGAGAAGACAGACGTGTGAGACGTAGAGAGGGCTGTCATC
Source organism: Pollachius pollachius (assembly GCF_949987615.1). Lineage (NCBI taxonomy): Eukaryota > Metazoa > Chordata > Actinopteri > Gadiformes > Gadidae > Pollachius > Pollachius pollachius. The sequence continues at coordinate 13,416,334 of NC_136952.1, read as the reverse complement.
AGACCGCTCGTTGTACAGCTTCTCCCTCTCTCTTTCCAAACTCTCTCTTTTAGGTCATATGCTCTGATTGATTCAGCTTATCCCTGTTTTGGTCAGTCACCAGCATTCCAAACTTATATTTCTTAAATGTTCTTTTAGATAAAGTTTTGTTCTTTTCTCTTCGATTGCTCCAAACTTTTAATTAGTAAATCACCAAAGACAGTTGCTCTTGCTTTCCGTTGATGGACGATAAAGCCATCAAAGGTGTTTACTTAAGCGTTGGCTATGCTCATATCACGTGATGCAAGCACCTCCTAACTTTACACCTGCAGAGACGACAGAAAAATAAGTATGCAGAGATTTTACACAGTAAGATTTGACGCAGTGGATGTACAACAAAACAAAAAAAAGTGTGAGAGGGAGAAGACAAAGTGGCTTTAGTCACGGCTGTCGTTACATTGTCCAACTGGCTTAACCCTTCAACACGGTGCTGCTGTTGGGGCTCTGATACAAATCAAGTTTGACTAGGCTGTGGGGTGGATGAAGCCCGTAGGGTGGAAGGGTTTTCTTTAGTTACTGCTCTACATTTGTTGAACCAATTCTGAACTTATATGCCTATTTGATGTCTGTCGGTGTGTGTGTGTGTGTGTGTGTGTGTGTGTGTGTGTGTGTGTGTGTGTGTGTCTGTGTGTGTGTGTGTAAATGTAAGAGAGACCAAGATACGCACATGTGAGGTCTCAAAGCCTGTGTATAAACCCAGATGATCCAAGCCTGTGTCTGTAAATGTCAAAGTTTGGAAGGCGATTCCAAAACGTAGCTCTCTCCTGAGCTGTGGCTAACTGGGCAGAGTTTGAAACTGAGATATCAATGGAAGTGACATGCTCCCAGTCTTATCCAATAGCCTGCACGCACTGTCACCCACAAAGCATAGACCTGCACAGTGAGGACCTTTGTGCTTCTTCTTGGATTCACGGCTGAAATTAATATTATATTGTTATTTAGTTGCGTACGGTTGAATCCAAAGTTACTTCCAGTGAATTACGAAACACATCATTAAGGCTTAGGGGTTGGACACAGATTCCTACTGGTAGCCAAAGCATCTCCAAATAAATAATAAAACGTTGTTTATTTATGCTTTAAACTTTTTAATGTTGCATACAAACAACTGTTATTTATGGGGGAACGAATGCATTGAATTGAATGCATCAGAATTCCAGAACATCTACCAGAAACAGATGTTTTTGGATGTCATCCATCTGGGCCTTCAGAAGACCACCACAGCATGGGCCAGCCCTCCTGAGACCACCACCACATCAGCAGCCCTCCCGAGACCACCACCACCACATCAGCAGCCCTCCTGAGGCCACCACCACCACATGGGTCAGCCCCCTGAAGACCACCACCACCACAAGGGTCAGCCCCCTGAAGACTACCACCACCACATGGGTCAGCCCCCTGAAGACCACCACCACATGGGTCAGCCCCCTGAGGACCACCACCACCTCATGGGTCAGCCCCCTGAAGACCACCACTACCACATGGGTCAGCCCCCTGAAGACCACCACCACCACAAGGGTCAGCCCCCTGAAGACTACCACCACCACCACATGGGTCAGCCCCCTGAAGACCACCACCACATGGGTCAGCCCCCTGAGGACCACCACCACCACAAGGGTCAGCCCCCTGAAGACCACCACTACCACATGGGTCAGCTCCCTGAAGACCACCACCACCACAAGGGTCAGCCCCCTGAAGACTACCACCACCACATGGGTCAGCCCCCTGAAGACCACCACCACCACATGGGTCAACCCCCTGAAGACCACCACCACCACAAGGGTCAGCCCCCTGAGACCACCACCACCACATGGGTCAGCCCTCCATTGGATAAAAGTGTCTGCTAAATGCCCTAAGTGTAAATGTAAATGAAACACACCTGAGATGAATCAGATAAATACAAAATAAATACAAAAAATCATTCCTTTCACACACTTCGCTATGAGGGTATTTCAAAATAAAAGCGCAGCAACCATCTGGTTGAAAGGGAGACGATACAACCTGTTGCCCTGAAGACTGATGTGCATATTCATTCAGTGCATATTACATCAGAATGCATCATGGGAATTTTCCTCACAAATAAACTGAAGAGAGTTGTAGAATGAATTATTCCTGAGTATACTTAAATAGACTGTAACCAAGGTCATGGATCGCATGGGAAATGCTGTGACAGTTTAAAAGTCAACAATGTGTCCCATCATGACAAATAACTTCACAATTCATTACTAAACAATGATCCGAACACTATTAGTACCAATAACATACCTACGCTCCTATGCCCCCGAAACAGAGGAGGTCATCGCAATGTGATGAATGTCCTGATGTATGGGTTAGGAGCTGAGATAATGGAAGGACTTTAATCAACACAAACACACCCACCATCTGCCTACACTCTAAACATCTGGTTCTACATACACACACACACACACACACACACGCACACACACACACACACACACACACACACACACAAACTAAGACACACAAACTTAGTCCTTCAGCCGGACGGAAAGGACATGTTTTTCTCACTGTCTCTCTGTGTCTATGTGTGAGTGTGTGTGTCTCTGTGTGTGTGTACGTGTGTGCAAGTGCAATTGTATGTATGTTAATACATAAACACATCTGTGTGTTGTGTTCTGTGTGTGTGTGTGTGTGTGTATGTGTGTCAGTGTGTGTGTGTGTGTGTGTGTGTGTGTGTGTGTGTGTGTGTGTGTGTGTGTGTGTGTGTCGTGGCGGTGTCGGTGTATGTGTGTGTGATGACAATCTGTTTTTTTGGTCAGTGTGTGTGTATGTTTGTGTGATAGAGACAGCATTGCATAGACAGAGTATTGCAACACTAATGGTCACCAGTCAAACCCTTTATCCCTGGTTGTTTTCCCTAAAATCCAGCCATCCAATGCTTCATATGAAGCAGTAGCGCTGGCGTCACCATTAGCGTTAGCGTTAGCCTGGTGTGGCGTGAGGTTGAACCTGAGCCCAGAGTTCCATGGCTACATCTGTAGCTGCTTCTTTCCCAGGCTGCTCCGGGGCGCCAAACTCTCCCAAATGTAGTGATTGATCATGATCATTAAATACGACAGAGACAGATTACTAGCACACATCCACACATTAACTAACTCTCTCTCTCTCTCTCTCTCTCTCTCTCTCTCTCTCTCTCTCTCTCTCTCTGTCTCTCTCTCTCTCTCTCTCGCATGTGTTTGTACGGACACACACATAAGCAATTGCACTCACACACACATAAATACACATAAGCAAAAACATACTCACACTATTATACACAATCACACACAATCTCTCACACACCCACCACACACACACACACACACACACGCACACGCACGCACACACACACACACACACACACACACACACACACACACACCCACACACACACACACACACACACACACACACACACACACACACACAGACACTTTACCTGTGAGCTTGGTTAATAGTACCCAGTTGGACATGACCTGGTTATAAGGCAATGTGTTGCTGAGGAAAAGCTCTCCCGTTAATTACAGGGAACCATGTGACACACTTACACTTATCCTGTGAACCTCTGACTCCAAAGTGGTGTGTGATGTGTGTTCCGCTGTTGGAGTGGGCTGTGTGTGCTGACTAAGACACCCGTCTTGATAAACATCAGCCACCAGGCTCTATGTGGATGCCGTGCCCACATTCTCATCTTGCTCTGCAGCTGCATCAACACACTGAAAGGTATCTGGTAAATACCACAGACTGTGATGTAATGTTAGTATCTACTGTTAGTATTGGAGTGGAGGACCTCAAGTCTGACCTGAGGTCAAATTAGGTTAGATTTGATTATGTTCGATTTGATTCGATGTGATTAGTTCAATTGAGACACAATTGGGTTGGATAGGATTTGATTTGATTGGTCTAAATTAGACCAGATTAGGTTGGATTAGGTTATGTTAGATTAGACTACATTACATTAGGTTAGAAAATCAGATTACATAAACTAGATCAGATGGTTTAGACTAGAATGGATAAAGTTTAATTAGATAAGAAGAGTTTAGATAGTGTTACATTAGGGTATGTTTGATTATACGGGTGCCTTTTTAATCGTGAGAAGAAACTGAGGCATAGCGGAAGCAAACATAGGTTTCAAAAACGAATATTCTTGTAAAAAAAAACAATAAACATGATGGAAATAATGGCCCCATCTCAGCCCCTTTGGAAGCAGCAGGCCTTCAAACATCAAAAGAAAAAAAAAGAAAGAAGAAAGACATTATCAGTATTTGAAGCAATTTAACAACCATATTAGAGGAACAAAACATTGATATACAGTGTAACATATCCCTTCTCGTTTGACGCAAATCTTCTACAGAACGACCCCATCTCCGTGACACATCTTGCGTCATGACACGCCTCGCGTCAAAACATGTCCCACATGGCTTGGCCGTTCTTTTCCGTTGCACTTAAGACTACCACAGGCACACATTAAATCCAGGCCCCCCACCCCACCCCTGGATAACATGAAACCTCTCCCAGCTTCTCTCGCAGCGCCATGTTCTATCCTTTAATCTGTGCTGGAATAGCCTTCCTCCTTGGCGATAAACCTTGTCCTGGATTCGCGCCAGAATCTACACCTTTATCTCCTCTCCTCTCCGCCATGTGACAAACCACCAATCTTGAAGTGATATCCATTCCACTTATTCGAAGAACCAGGGTTTGTTAATAAAGCATGAAAGGGGTCGGTTTTCCCTGAAACACAGGCCTGTACCTGCTTCAGGGTCAGCTCTTCTTCCCCTGTTTTCTCCCAGGGCCTCATTTAAAATCAAGAAAAAACTTGCAAACTTGTTTCTCTGCCATGGATCCCCTTTGCCAAGTCGTTTGCATTAGGGGAATTAGGAGAGCGAGGGGACAGGGAGAGGGAGAGGGTATTTGAGAACAGGCCCCAGCGGGGGCCAGGAGAACCCCCTCCCTGCTAACAGCCCAGCTCCTCGCAGGAGGAGCAGGCTGGGCGGTTGAGGCTGCCAGGGCATTTCTGCGGATGATCAGAGGCTATTGACTGCACTCTGCTGCTGCTCTAAGTGGCATGGAAGCCTGAGAGACAACCAGAGAGAGGGAGAGAGATCCAGAGAGACCACGAGAGAGAGGGAGAGGGAGAGAGAGCCAGAGAGACCACGAGAGAGAGGGAGAGGGAGAGAGAGCCAGAGAGAGAGGGAGAGAGATCCAGAGAGACCACGAGAGAGAGGGAGAGGGAGAGAGAGCCAGAGAGAGATCCAGAGAGACCACGAGAGAGAGGGAGAGGGAGAGAGAGCCAGAGAGGGAGAGAGATCCAGAGAGACCACGAGAGAGGGAGAGGGAGAGAGAGCCAGAGAGAGAGGGAGAGAGATCCAGAGAGACCACAAGAGAGAGGGAGAGGGAGAGAGAGCCAGAGAGAGAGGGAGAGAGATCCAGAGAGACCACGAGAGAGAGGGGGAGGGAGAGAGAGCCAGAGAGAGAGCCAGAGAGAGCCAGAGAGACCACGAGAGAGAGGGAAAGGGAGAGAGAGCCAGAGAGAGAGAGGGAGAGAGAGCCAGAGAGACATCTAGAGAGAGGGAAAGGGAGCGAGAGCCAGAAGACTGAGAGGGAGGGAGAGAGGGAGACGGAGAGGGAGAGAGAGCCAAAGAGAGCGAGAGCGAGAGCAAGAGAGAGAGAGAGAGAGAGAGACAGAGACAGAGACAGAGCTATGGGTGCCAGGTCCATGGGTCCTTTGGCAGGAGGTGTTTGGCACTCCTGAGTCCCAGCTTGGTAGCCCAAGCAGCCAGCGGCAGATTATTGGGGGACCTGGCAAAGTAGGACACACTCTTCCTAGCGAAACACATGGCAGCGCTTAACCACGCTTAACCCTTGCGCAGTTCGTTGCTTGGAAGCGAGCTGAGATGCAGCCCGGGAGCAGAGCATATCTGCAACGGCATGGCAGACTATTGTGTTCAGTATCTTTGTATCTTCGTCCGTATGAAGAACTCACTGATGTGCATTCAGGTCTTGTTCTGGTGGCCTGTAAACTTTGCAGCCTCCACTGTTGCGGCTTTCAGAAATGAGGTGATAGCAGGTATAGGCTAGCTTAATGGGATGATCTTCAGGCATCAATTATGCGTTTTTTGTTTGTTTTGGTTGTTTATTTATTTGAATAGCTTTGTTCAATTTCAAGGGAAAATATTGGGTAAGCTGTGTTTGTGTGCGTGCGTGCATGCGGGTGTGTGTGTGTGTGTGTGTGTGTGTGTGTGTGTGTGTGTATGTGTGTGCGTGTGTGCGACACCTCCTCAGCTTCGACGAACACTAATCAATCGCACTTGCAAACACATGTAAACTCAAGGCGGACTTACATGCACTGCATGAGCAACGGAACTCCCAAAGCATGAGCCCGAGAAAGAACCGCACAATGGCACGACAGAACATCCTTCACACATGTGGTCACCGTAGACAGCGCCATTCACGTGCCGCTGACCAATAAATACCGTCCCGCTGCCGCTCATTAGAGGGCCACTTAGAGCGTTCATCTGAGTGTGGCGTTGCTCTTTTCACTTTGCCTAAAAGCAAAAGGCCAGTAAAGGAAAAAGAGATCCAACACAAATAAAGTTAATTACACAGTAACCCCTTGAATCTCTTCTTTTTTTTTTAATAGTAAGCATACCTCACAGCGTGATTCTAGAAAGCTCTGGAAAAGGCGAAAGCGTCCCATCCTCCCCTGGGGTGCGGGACAGGTCACAGAGTGCCGCCGTGGTCGAGAGGAGGAAGGCCGGGCGCCAGAACCCTAATTAAGCCCATGAAGGCCCTCGTGTGAGTTTTCCACAATATGAGAATGTTTCTGGAATTTGGCTTACGGTGAAACAGGCCTATTCTTATTTCTTATTTAATCAAAGATTCAGCGCGGATGTCCTTTGCAGAACGACGTGTGGGTTTTGTTGGTGTTTCGTGGAGAACGAAAAAAAGAACCAAACTCAACAAGGATTAGGTGCCCTTGACGTAAATAGTAGGCCTTGCTCAACTGGTGGAATAGCGCCTTTAAGTGTCAACATTAACTCGGGGTAATATTGCCCTAATGGAGATGTTCCTTTCCAAACCGCGGGACAAACCAGGAGTTTACAGCTCATTATGAACCCACAGGCACACACACATTGGTGAGGACGGATGCCCGCTCAATTTAGGTGTGTATGCCCACATGAAGAAAGACACTAACACACACACACACACTTATAGGACCAACTACACAAACAAATACACATACATGCTAAAAAGGTCACACACACACACACACACACACTCAATTTAAAGGACCAACTATACAAACATATACATACACACTAAAAAGGACACACACACATGTATACACACACACACACACACACAGACACACAGACATAGTAGAGTGCTTAAACGCTCAGTCCTAACATCAAACCAAGGACTTCAACCCCATAGGCTTGGACGTGTGCTTAGTCCAGATAGAAAGAGAGAGAGATAGCAGGAGAGAGAGGCAGAGAGAGAGAGCGAGAGAGAAAGAGAGAGAGAGAGAGAGAGAGGCAGAGAGAGAGAGAGAAAGCAGGAGAGAGAGAAAGCAGGAGAGAGAGGCAGAGAGAGAGAGCAATGAGTGTAGAGGGAGAGAAAGAGAGAGAGAGAGGCAGAGCGAGAGAGAGCAACGAGTGTAGAGGGAGAGAGAGAGAGAGAGTGAGAGAGAGAGAGAGAGAGAGCGAGAGAGAGAGAGATAGAGGCAGAGAGAGGAACGAGTGTAGAGAGAGATAGGGAGAGATATAAGGAGAAAGAGAGAGCAAGCAGGAGAGAGAGGCAGAGAGAGTCAGAGAGAGAGAGAGAGAGAGACAGAGACCGAGACAGAGAGACACAAACAAGATAGAGAGAGCGTGAAATGGAGAGAGAGAATCCGTTTTACAGTTGGATGATACTTTGAAGAAATGTACCCGTACCAATGGATATAGTTGCATGAATAAACCTGTTTGTGTGTCCCGTGAGTCGATGAGATGTTTGTGGGGGAGGGCAGGGATGGGGTGGTGGGGATGGTTTAGATTACAGGAGCTGTACTTACTGTGAGCCAGAATGCTGTG
>NC_136952.1:13358226-13403226 GCF_949987615.1 Pollachius pollachius | reverse complement strand
GGTCCCAGTCTTTATATGCTCCGGATTACACATATGTTGTTTGTGGATTTCAATGATAATTTTTCATGTCAACAGTTTGACCGTTTATTGTGCGATTGTTCAGTTAAAGGCTGTAGAGAAAACACAATGAGAAAGACTACACGTCTCGTATGTGACGTCATGTTCCCTGCGACTGGCGTGGTGTGTCCCTGAGCAAGACACTTAACCCTAACTGCTCCTGACGAGCTGGCTGTCGCCTTGCATGGTTGAGTCTGCCGTCGGTGTGTCAATATGTGTATTAACCGATGTAAGTCGCTTTGGATAAAAGCGTCTGCTAAATGCCCTAATTGTGTTATGGGGTTTCTATCTAAGTCATCTAGCTAATAGATTGCATCGAGCTAGATTCCATAGTGCCAGATTCCAGCTCTATGGAGTCATGCTTAAAGTAGTCTAGCTCTGGGTATTGTAGTTCTATACGGTCATACTGTAGTCCTTGGTGTTGTTTGGCCTACAGGGAGAAGACTAGGAGGCCCCTTTGTACGTTTAATTATAGGAAACGGTCAAATGACAAAGCTCAAACATGAGGTACAGAGGGGAGGCACATGCGTGTTGAGAGAGAGAGAGAGAGAGAGAGAGAGAGAGAGAGAGAGAAAACGAGTGAGAGAGAAAAGGTAAAGAGAGAGAGAGAAAGCTAGAAAGTGTGTGTGTGTGTGTACGTGTGTGTGTGTGTGTGTGCAGTGAGTGCAGATATATGCATTCAACTAGCTAAAATATGTTTAAAAGAGAGGTGTGCGTGTTTTTTTACCTGTTTGTGCACAGTAAATGTATACACCAGTATGTGCATTCAAAAATAGTATGATTGTGACGCACTATGCGTATGTTCCTGTTTGCATGTGCTTGCCTGTGTGTGTGTGTGTGTCTGTGCATGCTCATGTGAAAGAGAGCATGTGTGTGTGTGTGTGTGTGTGTGTGTGTGTGTGTGTGTGTGTGTGTGCGGTTGTGTGTGTGTGTTTGTATGCGTGGGTGTGGGGAAGCCTGCCAGTCTAGGGGTCTCCTGGCTATGACGGCTTCCCGCTACAGCATCAGAAGTGACGAGGTGCGAGGGCGTATGCACACACACACACACACACACACACACACACACACACACACACATACACACACACACACACGCACACACACACACACACACAGGGTTTTCCTGCAGCTGGTGCCAGCAAGCAGAGGAAAAGACCAGTGCTGGTAGCTGGGAAAAAGCAGCAGTAAAATACTGAGGGATTTTTCCACTGGCATGAAACCATCTCCGTGGAATATACAGAAGTGACAGGTGACTTGGAGTGGCTGGATGGCAGCCGATACACACACACACACACACACACACATACACACACGCGCGCGTACACGCGCAAACACACGTGTGCACGCTCACACCCGCACACCAGCACAGCCGCAAACACACACACACACGTACGCATGCAAGCATGCACAAACACCACAGGCACATACATTGACAAAAACCCACTTAGAATTAAAAAGCCCACAATACAACAACCCACACGCACACACAAACATACACACACATACACACTCACACATACACACACACACACAAAAAAAACGAACGAAGGCATTTACGCACACACACACCGCAGGCACATGACAAAAACCCACTTAGAATTAAAAAGTACAAAACACACAACACACACACACATACAAAAGAACAGTTGTGCACGTGTGCACACAAAGGCACACACTCCAGCGTACGTGTGCACTTGTAGGAACATTCATAAAACAAAGACCCACGCTCAAAAACACCCTCAAAGATAACTGATTAATTATTACATTTTGCATAAATTGCAAATTGAAAGCCCAGCTAAGCATCAAAACCCACTCAATGCACACACACGCACGCACACACACAATGCACACAATAACCACTGGCACCGTGTGTGCAGTAGAGCTGGAGCATCCTCTCTTTAAAAACCCACAACACGATTCTCCTGTTCCCTCGCTCCTTTAACGTCGTCAGCGTTCGCCTGCCATACCTCTCTGGTTTTGGCAACTGGCGTGGCTTAGAGTGGTTACACACACACACACACACACACACACACACACACACACTGGGTATGAGCAGTTCGGAGAAACGTCTTGTGGATCCGGTGGTCCTCCAAGCAGTTTCCCTCCCCTAGGTCGGCTTGAAAGCGTTTCATACACTCAGCCGTTCCGGTAGAGATTTAAAGAGCTCATTTCTTGTGCTCCCCTCCACGCGTTGAGTTTATGCTCTTGTTCGTATCCGTGTGTGTTTGTGTGTGTTTGTGTGTCTGTGCATGTATTTATGAACATGCATGAAATCAAACACACACACACACACAAACACTACACACAAAAACAAACACACACACACACACACGTATATGAACACAAGCAGGCAATCACACACTCATTAACTTACAACTACAGTCGGTGGAAAAAACGAAATGCACAAATGTGATTTTAATGAATTTTCATGTTAGCGGGGATGATCCATCTAGCAATAAGCCACGCAGATGACACACCGTAATGTGTAACCTGCAGATCCAACGCTGCCCAACAAAGACACACCCTGCATCGCATGTGGTGGGATTGAGTGTGCGTGTTTGTGTCTGTGTGTGTGTGTGTGTCTGTCTGTGTGTGTGTATGTTTATTTATAGGATATGGAGCAAAACAGAGACAGTCAAAAATAGAAAGAAAGAAAGGCGTTTACATTTTCTAAGTTTGACCAATAAAATGACGATGATGAATAAATTACTAAATGTATTAATAAGAGTCAGAACTTTCCAATGTTGTCCTAATGTGAAGTTGTCATGGAGACAGGGTCACACCACTATGTTTGATGAGTCACTGTGCTGATATCCTGCTCCCAGTCTTTAGAGTTTTATAGGGCAGACATGAAATCACATCGTCTGGTTGATTGGTTACTGACTGTGACCTATGACTTAAAAACATATGACCAGTGACGGTGACATCATGCAGGTTATAGGTCATGGTCACGGATGAACATTCATGGTTAGCCATTTACATTTCTAGTGCCATTATAATAAGAAATACATCAATATAATTCTAACAAAGTAAAAAAGAAACGTCATTGTTGACTGATTAAAATTAACAGAATGCACTGCAAGTTCCTGTTTAAATTCTTTATTAATTAAAAAAACAGGCAGTAGCAGTGTTTGCTAAGAATGAAAATTCAATTATTGAGTTCCAAGCCCTCCTCAAGTCAAATTTATTACCAAAGTAAGAAGAGTAATAATACAAACATGAAGTGAAATTAAATTAAGAAACAAGAAGAATAATCATAAAAGTGTAAAGTATTAATAAGGTTAGTAACAAGAAGTGTATTACAAAAAAAAAGTTTAAAAAAAAACGTTTTCATTAATTATATATATACAGCATTTTCCGGGAATTCTAGGATTTCCACCCTACCAGCCGAGGTCATAATGGTCAACCAGGTTGGCCTTGTGGCCGGTTGTGTGGGAGACAAAGTGAAATAGGCGGCACTCATCATGACACGACACAATGAGGAAAACAGAGTTTTAACAGAGGGGAGAGAGACAAAGCACGAGGACTGAGGGGAGAGAGAGAGAGAGAGAGAGAGAGAGAGAGAGAGAGAGAGAGAGAGAGAGAGAGAGAGAGAGAGAGAGATAGAGTGATAGAATAAAGGCTGTTTCAGAACAAAAGACGAGCCGAAAAAGGACTTTAAACAGCAGTTTAATGATGTTTCAGTATGGTTGTTTTGGAATAAGTCTCAAATTGACTCGAAGATCTCTCTCTCTCTCTCTCTCTCTCTCTCTCTCTCTCTCACCATCACCAATTGAGTTTCAAGCCAAGAATGATTTAATAATAGCTTAACTTTACAAGCTGTGACTCTCTCTCTCTTTCTCTTGGCCCATTTAAACTGGGATCAATGGTCAATCAAATAGTGATGCTGCAAAAGCCACTATACAAACTGTAATGTCAGAGAAACCACAGTTGCCCGCGTAAGTGTGTGTGTGTGTGTGTGTGTGTGTCTGTGTGTGTGTGTGTGTGTGTGTGTGTGTGTGTGTGTGTGTGTTTGTGTGTGTGTGTGTGTGTGTGGGAGTGGGTGCGTGCGGTAGTGTGTGTGTGGGTGTGGTGCTGATGTTGGTGGGTGTGGGGGACGTGGGGGTGGTGATGGTGTAAGTCTGATGGTGGGTGTGGTGCTCATGGTGGTGGGTGTGGGGGACGTGGGGGTGGTGATGGTGTAAGTCTGATGGTGGGTGTGGTGCTCATGGTGGTGGGTGTGGGGGACGTGGGGGTGGTGATGGTGTAAGTCTGATGGTGGGTGGGGTGCTCATGGTGGTGGGTGTGGGGGACGTGGGGGTGGTGATGGTGTAAGTCTGATGGTGGGTGTGGTGCTCATGGTGGTGGGTGTGGGGGACGTGGGGGTGGTGATGGTGTAAGTCTGATGGTGGGTGTGGTGCTCATGGTGGTGGGTGTGGGGGACGTGGGGGTGGTGATGGTGTAAGTCTGATGGTGGGTGTGGTGCTCATGGTGGTGGGTGTGGGGGACGTGGGGGTGGTGATGGTGTAAGTCTGATGGTGGGTGTGGTGCTCATGGTGGTGGGTGTGGGGGACGTGGGGGTGGTGATGGTGTAAGTCTGATGGTGGGTGTGGTGCTCATGGTGGTGGGTGTCGGGGACAAGTGGCTGGTGTCAAGGGTGGAGGGGGACACTTGAACTTTGATGTGTAATCACAAGAGTTTGCCATTGCAAACGACCATGTCGTAAAGAAGTTCCCAAAAATGAGGGGTTGTAGAACGCAGGGACAACAGGAGTATACATGCTTACATACGTATATACATACACATGTATTTATGACATATATATATATGAAATATGAATGAACATACTTATATATGTGCATAGATATGATATATATGAATAGATGCCATTTTATATATGTCCATAGGTATATATGACATAGGTATATTTCACAAGCTGTAAAGACTTATATAATATAAGTACTAATTTATACACACACACACACACACACACACACACACACACACACACACACACGTACCCTATGCTAACTTGGGTGTTACTCAGGGAGACGATTGCCCGCGGTAACCAGAGGTGGAGAACAAGATGCTGAGCGAGACTAGAGAGAGAGAGAGACAGAGAGAGTAAGATAAAGATAATCACGCAAACTTGCACACAACTCACAGACACAACACCATTGTCTGATCCTGTTTCATGGACAGTGACATAAGGGATATGCCACTCCTGTGCTGTTATAAGACATGATTCATTCTGCCCGGGAGTCTTCTTAGTAGCATAACTTTCTAGGAAAACTGATTTTATTGTTTTAGCTTTCTTGTTAATTAGCTAAATGTATCAACCGTACTATACCTAATCACTCAATTACCATGATGTGTCATCATCAGAGATTCAGATGTCATCAGAAGCATTCCAATTAGTGACAGTATATTCACAGACAAAAATTCTCCTTTGAAATGTTTGTTCTGGGTCTGTTTGATTTAGTTCTGCCCTGTGTGATGTGATTCACTATTCTCCGAGTAGCCTGTGTTGCCAGATTTGAAGAAATTTGGACACAAAACACAGCCGTGCTGCAGCCATGGAAGCAAGCAAACAGACTGGATAAACTGAGATTGTACTAGATTCTACCGACCTCAAAAGCCTTGTCCTCTTTTGCAAGAGCTCCACGATCATCGTTAAAGTGCTGAAACACAGGGGAATCTTGGAGTTTTCTTTGAAAGATTGAGACCGCTAAGAGCCCAGAGAGAAATTTCAGGACGGATGCCACATGAGCTGTTTTATAATCGGCAAACAATAAATAAATTGCAGACATATTGTGGCTTTGTAGATGAGAGCCTGGGTTACATCAGCTTGTAACTCTCGTGACCCATACACAATACAACCCCAAGAGTGGCCTTTATTCAAACACACCACACACACACACACCACACACACACAAAACACCAACCAACCCAACACGATTCAGCATCTCAGTAGCTGCGTTTCCATCCCGAATTTTGAAGTATTGAATCAGTAAACGGTGATGGAAACCCCAACATTCACATAAAAATCCTCTAATTCGCAAAAAAGTTTATCCGCTCGCTTGAGGTTGTTTTTGAGAAATGCGAAAGAGAGTTAATGCGCAAAATGGGAGATGGAAACACACTTTTCGAAACAGCTGTGACGTAGCGAACATTGAAAACACAGGACTGACAATGTCTATGTTTGCATATCCTTTAGTTATACCGTGTCCATTAATCCCTGATATATGGACACCTACTAAGTAACTCCAGTCAAATTGTCTGTTGAGCCTTCAAAACGAGTAAATTGTTAAAAATGAATTAAACTGTAATCAGACAACGCGGTTATATGCCATAGACCCTGGAGTATCTGTGGTATAGGGTGCAACGAATTTCAAAATTATAAATATGTACAATGTATCCTTTAAATACGTCCATGGAACTGATGGCCAATGTGAATAATAGATACGTGTGGACCGCTGAAGAGGTAAAACTTTTCCTTGCTCTCATCGAAGAAAAAAACATTACAGCTATTTTAGATGGAAAACAACGCAATTCCACTCTATATCAGGACCTAAGAGAGGATGTTATCAAAAGGATACGACAAGCCCCGGAATGTGTTTTCCGCTCCAACCACTTGATGGAAACGCACCTAATTCGAATTTCTTTTTTGCGAACTTTCTAAAGATTAGATGGATGGAAACGTGACTAGTGGCGGTGGCGATGCTTGAGTCCACCAAATCCTGCATAAAGGAGTCCCCCAAATCCTGCATAATGTCAATACCGCAAAGGACCCAGGAGGAAGCCAAAGGTCCAACTAGCGACAGTCCGGACCCTCCGAGGACCCTTTGCGGAACACGGAACACTGCGATCGTGGGCGCCACAGTATATGTATGAGCTGAACAACTTTTGAGCTGTAAGGAGTAGGCAGGGTTATTTTAGCTCACAAAACCCTGGCCAATGGAGGAACCGTTGATGAGACTCTGACCATGCTGTTAGCTGACCACAACGCACTCTTACCAACCACTCACCACAAACTAATGAGACACCTAAAGCACAATCTGATGTTATGATCAAACATTATGAAGGCTATCTTTAACATAGCCATCTCTAAGCGTAACGTTAGAGAGCAGGCATCTTATAATTATCCTTTTCCATGTCATGTTTTAGGGGTTTATTCTGCTAGTTTTGTTGCAAAGCTGCGCATCAACTAGTCTAAAACAAGTGGAGGACAACAATGTGGCAGCCATGTATGCACGTGAGGATTGTGTCTGCAGCTGTGTGCACAGGAAGTGGGGTTTTAGTTGGAGTCCTGCTCCGGCCTGCAGGTTAAATGGTGTCACACTCGAGAGAAAGGGTTAAACGAGACCACATGGCCACAAGCATGCACACTTACACTCACCCCTGCACACACATGCATACTCATCCGTGCATGTGCACACCAACACATGCATACAACGACAAACACACAAACATATGTATGCATATACATACACACAAATGTCCACAGACAGCCACATTAATAGAGTTACAAAAAAAACGACACTTTCAAATATGAGAATAAACATTTCCCCTTCCTCTCTCCATTTCTCCCTCGGTCTCTTTACTGCCCCTGTACATACAAACAAACGTAGAAACATTTGCATGCACACACACATACACTCACACGGACATACATGCACACAGCAGTCCAATCGCACCACACAGAGGTCTGATCATGGCACACAATTGTACAGCCTTGCTCTGTACAGAGAGAGAGAACAGGAGAGAGAACGGGAGAGAGAGAGAGAGAGAGAGAGAGAGAGAGAGAGAGAGAGAGCAGTCACCTGTGTTATACTCCTGTGTACACACAGCATCTCTTTCTCCACACTTTGTGTGGATGTGTGTGGGTGTGTGTTTGTATGTGTGTGTGTGTGTGTGTGTGTGTGTGTGTGTGTGTGTGTGTGTGTGTGTGTGTGTGTGTGTGTGTGTGTGTGTGTGTGTGTGTGTGTGTGTGTGTGTGTGTGTGTGTGCTTGCATGTCTATTAAACAGAATTCCCCTTTTTGGTGTACATGCATTTTTGTGGATAATGCGTTTTTAGCATTGTGATGTGTGTGTTTGTGTGTGTGTGTGTGTGTGTGTCTGTGTGTGTGTGTGTGTGTGTGTGTGTGTGTGTGTGTGTGTGTGTGTGTGTGTGTGTGTGTGTTCATTTGGCATGGCAGTGTATGTTTATCTAACATGGGGCTGTACTGCTGTTTTATGTGTGTGTGTGTGTATGTGTGTGTGTGTTTGTGTGTATGTATGTGTGTACGCTGCAACAGTTTGAACTCTCTGCTATAAATTAGTGGTTTTGTCAGAGTTGTGTTTAGCCCGGTTACCATGGTTACGGATGGTCCAGGACTGATTCCAGCGCTGCTCTATGAGCCTGAGACTATGGTGTCAGATGTGGAGACAGAGAGAGAGAGAGAGAGAGAGAGAGAGAGAGAGAGAGAGCGTATGATATGAGATGTTTCTCATCACTCAGCACTCCCTTCGCTTCCAATTTGTTTTCTTTCCTCTGACTTCTCTTTCTCTCTGTCAACCTCTCTCCATACGGTTTGATCGCAAACACAAGCATGGCTTCATACGCAACCATTTTAAACTACCAGGTTAACATCTTTTTACTTTAAAGTGCATCATCAACTAAATATATATGACATGATGAACCTGACCCTATACCTGTTCCTTAGTGACCTGTATCTGTAAAACCACTATATTTCACTTTGAATCAAGCTCTCTGCTGCACGCCCAAACGTCAATTGTCATTCCCAAATATAGCTTAATCTACAGATGTGTTCTGGACACTGAATCCAACGCACTCATGGCACATACTGTAACGCTGAGGGCAGCAAAAAACAGAATTAATAAGTCTCATTTCGAAAAGAAATAAACTCCATTGGAAACAAAGTTTGCCTGGGGCAAGTCAAACGAGACGATCGGCAGACCTGAACCGTAGGGCAGTTTTCCCCCGACAGAGTTCGGTGGAACCACATATCTGTGGTTTCATGTCATAATCCCAGCTCTCTTATTTACACCGCACGTCTCTGGTGCTGTTCGATCACTCACACACGTCTCCATTCCCTCGCTGCTGTTTGTCTTTCTGGGCACTGCTCCTATGGGCCCTGGGGCCACAGGCATGTTAAACTCTCCCCGCCAATTCCACCCAATTGTAATGTGTGAAATGTGTGTGTGTGCATGTGTGTGAGTCGTTCAGATTCTTCACGCTTGTGTGGGTGTGTGTATGTCACGGGTATGTGTGTGTGTGTGTGTTTGATTCTGACATGCATGTGTGTGTGTGTGTGTGTGTGTGTGTGTGCATGTCTGTGTGTTCTCTTGACTGTGCATGGTATTTGTCTGACTGTAATTGCGAATGTATGTGTCTTTGTGATTGTAACATGTGTGTGGGTGTGTGTGTGTTTTGTGTGTGTTACTGGGTGCATGTCTGTGTGTAATCTTGACTGTGCAAGTGTGCTCGTGTGTAACTGTGTATGGAATTTGTGTGCGCATGGGCATTTGTGTGTCAGACAGTGTGGATGGGGGGAGAGGAGAGGAGGGGTTGGGATGTGTGTGTTTTTGTGTGTGTGTGTGTGGGTGGGGACGGTAAGCAAGTGTGCTTATGTGAGTGGAGTGTGGGGGGGGGGGTCTATGCACGTGTGTGCTTGCATGAGTGTGTGTGTGCGTGTGTGTGCCATAGTTAAGAACACTACCAATTATATAACATAAACATGAAGTGATTTGGTCGAGGGCTAGCTAACCCTTCCCCTAACCCTAGCAATGAGTTAACTGCAGAACACAAAACTAAAACACTTTCACAGATGTTCCCCAACTGGGTCCCCATGTGTCCCTAAATGTTGATAGTGTCCAAATATTGCAGTCACAAACTAACATGAGCTCACTTTTGTTCCTGAATGAACATGTGTTGCCCCCGGTGATAAGAAGCAAGATCCAGAACAATGTGGGAATTGCACTTGCACCTTCCGGTCCCTTCAGAATCTATGGTCGCTATGCTATCTCCAAGATAAATACAATTCCTTGGACATTAGGAAATATGGGAATGTGCTGGGAAAGGTTTTATCTAGAGAGTGTGGGTTGAGGAGACAGGGTGGGCGTTTTTGCATTGACACACACACACACGCACGCACGCACAAGAACACACACACACACACACACACACAAACACACGTGCATGCATTCAAAGAGCAGACGTCACACACAAACACAGGCACACACAGATTATCACATGATACACACACCAACACACACACACACCCACACATGCACACAAACATAAAGACAGACACACAAACACTTAGCTGCACACTCATAAGTAAACTCTCAAGCACTCTCTCACGCACACATGAAAAAAAACACACTCAGAAAGACACCACACAAATGCAGACACGCATACTCACACACAAACATGGAAAAACATAGAATCAATAATCAGAAACGCACACACACACACACACACAAACACACAACCACACACGCACACCCACACACGCACACACAAAGACAGACACAGGCAGACACCACGACAATGCCACTTCTCTCCTACTAAAAGAAAAACCCTGACCACATTGTTTACACAGCTACGCTTAACGCTAGCCCATAACTATGGCAACGGATCCTCACACTAGTAAAAATGATTATTCATCTTTGTGTAACGCTTCTCAAAATCGGATTGTAATAACGGGTTTGTATTTCAGCCCCCCCTCCCCCACTCAAGAAAAAACTAAACTGCGTGTGGACTAAAAAACATATCTCATATGTGTCGGTGTGGTTCCTGCGGCCTGAGAGGTGGGCCGGGGACTAGCATGGCCACCCTGGTGCAGTCTGTTGTTGGAAGGCAGCTAAAGAGATCTGGGGCAGGAGGAGGAAAAGGGGGGGGGGGTGGGGCAATGAAAGAGCGTTCTACGTAACATCGACATCTTCAGAAACCTGGGAACAAGCATCCCGCTGTTGTTACGGTGACCGGGGACAACATGTCGCAACACAGCGGCTCCCCAGACAACCAAGATGGAGTCAACAATAGGAGGAGGAGGAGGAGGAGGAGGAGGAGGAGGAGGACTGAGTGAAATATATATGATTTCAATGTGCCATCACATATTTGATTTTACAAACAGACAGAAGAAAGGAAAGTGGAAAGGTGTAGCCGCTACAAAGGATAGTTGTAGCCACTACAGAGGATAGGTTTAACCTCTTCAAAGGATAGGTGTAGCAGCTAGCAGTTCAGCACTTTACCTGAAGGAATCCTAGAGCACCCTATCATCAATTTGTTTCTCAAAGATTTTCTTGAATAAAAAAGGTTAAAAGAATTGCATTTGCCTGCTCAGAGCCAGACTACTCCTGGGGACAGGCTAAACACGATGCTTATTCTGAAGCACCTCAGCTGATTCTCATCACCCGTTGGATCTGAAATTGTTGAAGGCTACTATGTGTATTGTGGTCTGTGGAACAATATCATTGTCTTCCAACTAGAAAGTCCTCACGTCCTACTAACCGATCCAACCGCAACACTTAATGACAACGTTTCACAATTTTCACACGTTAAACAAAAAGCTAAACAAGTTAAAACATCCAAGTAGCCTTACCCAACACTCCCTGATGGGCAGATCTTGTGTGTAGCTGAGCTCCTTGCAGATCGCAGTCCTCCAACTCAAATAAACACAGTATCACTCTGATACTGAAGCCAAAGCCAAGGATACGTTGTTCAATCTACCGCTTCGCCTAATAGACCGAAATGGCTTTATTTGTTTGGCCAGCGCATGCGGCTAAAAGCTTTGCGTTCGGATAAGCTTTGCTAGATGGGAGATATTAACACAGAAGAAATATGAGAGACAAATATAATGACGGGAGAGTGGGGTTGTTGAATTAGCACATTTTGATCCGACCGCGATGGCTTAAGGGTGAGGAAGGGTAGAGGAGAGCTAGGGTGAAGTGGAAGGGTAACGATTGGTAAATTAAATATGTAAGAGGCCGCTAATGGCCGCTGTAGCCACAGTTTCAGTTCAGTCAGCTGGTTAGGGTTTGGCTTAGTTCTGGTTTGACCACGAGACATCTGGGTACAACACAATGTGGCATCAACAAACACAGGAATTTGCAATATCATCACAGTGATATTTCTGAGTTAAACACAAAAGTTTGCAAAGGTTGGGGAAAGCCCTGTCAAAATTGTGTGACCATGATAATTAAGAGGCAAGAGACAATTGATCTCTCTCTGACATTTGATTGGATCTCTCCTCTCTCCCCCTCTCTCTCCCCCTCCTTCACGCCAAGCCACTTTGTTTGAGTTTCTCTCTTCTCTCTCTCCCTCTCTATTCCCATAGACTTCCAGTCCCCGGCTCTCCTTCCGACTGGCGTCAAACTTGCAACCAGCATCAAAATCACGCTGATGAGATGTGGCAGCCTTGCGACACTTAATAATACATGTCAGTAACACACACACACACACACACACACACACACACACACACACACACACACACACACAGACACACACACACACGCACACAGGCGCCAATCTTACCCTCCCATTCATTCTTCCACTCCCATAACTGGTTGTGTTTAACATAATATTTCTATTTTCTGCAATGGTTTGGCTGCAGCGTGGCTCTATTACACAATGAGGGAATCAACCCTGGCCAGAACAGACCTACCCGCAAGGTTTGCCTTCATAAATACTCTCAGAAGGACTTCCTTTTCTCTGTGTTTAGCCAGCCTGTTTTTAGTTCCATGTAATTAATGTAATTGAGTTAAGTTGAATGTACTTACTGGGTTATGGCAGAGGGAAAAAAATATATGTATGGGGACATAACATGGCCATGTACAAACCGTGAGAGCACGTGTAAGGGACATAGGGCCTCGGTTACAACAGGATTCATGCCAATAGTACTCATGTTGAGGGGTCATGTGGATTGCAGGATATTGCACTCATAGATGTACATTAATTAATTAGTAAATCACTCATCTTTTTTTTTTTTACATACACCACTGCAAATACGGTCAATGTGGTGCGTGTTCAACAATTATTTCTACTCAGCTCTGTTCAGCGTGTTGGTCGCTGTTCAGAGATGGGAACTAGGGATTGGTCGGTCGCGAACGATTCGTTCACAATGAACGAATCCTGAAGGTGAACGACGAGAACTGATTCCAAAAACAAGAGAACTGATTCTTTGATTCTTTCTTTCTTTCTTCTTTTTTTTAACATAAAACAAAAATATGGTCAAATAAATAAAATATACAAACGAACAGAGCTCCGTCTTCCCGCGACCTTATATTGATTGAGTCTAAAACAATCTAAAAGATTCAGCCAATGAGAGTACTACAGCAGGTAGCAATTGCATTGCCATGGCACAAGGGTAAACAAATGACAAGGCACCGCCATACAAGTTAACTAACGATCGCTGTAGGCTTCAATATCATGCAAGCACTTCATACGTTTTCTTTTTATTTTGTTCTACAACATAATTGCATGCTTTAATAAAGTATTGTTTTACCTACCATGGAAATTATCGAACTGCGTCGCACAGGCCAATGCTACAGAAATTCGCTTTTTTTGTTTTCCGAGCGCACCGTGACTGAAAACTTTTTTTAGTTTCTGTTATATTCCCCCTCATTTCCATCCTGCGGCGCGGTTTGATTTGGTGCGGCTTGGCGCAGCTCAATTACGACTGGCGTTTCGACCGCCGACAGTACCCTTATGGTAGGGCAGGCTGTGAAAAAGCCTTGATTGGCGGGCGTACCCAATACTTATAAGCAAAACGTTATCTGACTTAACGAACAAATCAAACGAACAAATCAAACAAACAAATCAAACGAACGAATCGTGATAGTGAACGGATCTGAAAGAACTGATTCCCGGAAAATAATCGTTTTGCCCATCCCTAATGGGAACTCAACACCTTTAGTGTGGAGACCTACTGGTCTCTCCTGTGGTTTATATTGTACAGAGATGGACAGGCAACACCTCAGTGTGGTACGGTAGGCCTCTGCTTGACCAGCAGCAGACCAGGTCTTCAACCATTTATGTGTTTTTATCTGAAGAATAAAGAGTTCTGTCCCGTAGCGCTCTGTACTCAGGTTTCTTGGCAACACTTTGGCAATCCATAAATTCAGACTCACTCCACGCTTGTGTTTTATTTTATTATAAAATATGCTGGCAACATCCATTAGCAAGATCCCTCAACCCACGACAATATTGAAAATAACTCATGGAGAAACTCATTCTCAAATGGACAGAAATGGAAAACGAAAAGCCTCTCAGACACAATCACCTACCGCGATTCATCTCGGTGGACTCTCAAGAGATCATCCATCCGTCGGAGGGGAGATTAATCCCTTGACCTCCAACCTTTCATGTACAACAGGACTCCCTGAACACAGAGAAGAGAGAATCCGCCCCTTGGACAATTGCCTGATGATTCTGCAACACCAGCAGAGAGATCTCTTGCATGGGTATGACCAATAGTATTATAATGAAATAACATTGATTGATTGGATGAGTGAGAATTACACAAATGCCCAGGGGTGAGGTGAGAAACATGGCTTCCATATTTAAACTATAGTTAACACCACCCACTCTGCAGATAGGAAAACCTCTCAAATTTGATCACAGCTATAACAGTGTGATGGCCAATTATTTTTTGGGGAAAAGATTCTGAGATTGCAGCCAAGACACGAGAGGCAATGAACTTTGGTAAATGACAGAATGAGAAACTAGACCTCAAAGTAGTCTATTTTCAGGAACTTTATGTGAAAAAAAGCCAATGCGGCCTTTATATTTTTGAAATAAGGAAACAATGAAATACTGTGAAATACTCATGAAATTGTGTGTGTCAGACCCAGTCAGACCCAGGCCATTATACACTCTAGACTCTAGTGTCTAGACTCTAGAGAGTGTATAATGGCTTGGGTCTATAGTCAGACCCAGGCCATTGTACACTTTAGACTCTAGGGTCTAGACTCCACTGTAAATTGGCCTGGGTCTATAGTCAGACCCAGGCCATTATACACTCTAGACTCTAGGGTCTTGACTCCAGTGTATATTGGCCTGGGTCTATAGTCAGACCCAGGCCATTATACACTCTAGGCCCTAGAGTCTAGAGTGTATAATGGCCTGGTACTATAGTCAGAACCAGCCAGGCCAATATACACTCTAGACTCTAGAGAGCTCATCTAAAACATACTTGTTCAAGGACCAAACCCTCAGAGGTGGGTCCGCTTTGTTTGCAAGAAGTTGACAGAGTGACACATTCTAAAACTGCATCTCAAACACACCGACTCATCATATTGTCGTTGTGTGTTGTTATAGTGCACTTGACTCATAAACATGTCATAGACCTCTCAATGCCTCTTAGCCTTCCACAGCCTATATCATTTTTAACTTATAGTTATTAGTATAGTATAAGTGTGCGATTATTGATATTTCATATCTTTGAACATTTCCTGGTTCGGCTTAATGTTTTGCCTATATCGTGCTGCTTTTGGACTACTCGTCGGTTTCCTTGTACATGCAAATTTACTTACAAATATACAAATATTCAGATTCTGATTCTGATATGGTCTGGAAATCGTGATAAACATTGATATTAAAAGATGACACAAAAAATATTATTATTATCACATTAAATAAATATGTATAATATTTATCTACATTTAGTTGGAAGCCACAGAACCCCAAAGTTGATCGAATTGTGAAAGATGTAATCATTGGTTTATACAAAGAACTGTGTTGTGTATATTAGGCCAATATAACCATTTTAAAGTGTGAAAGGGTGATCATAGTTCAGTGAAAACCGATATTCTTTACGATTGAAAGTTTATTTTATATTTCACTCCACTCTAGTCAGTATGTAAAGGCCAGACAGATCATCACATAATAAAACTCAAAATAAGAAAGAAAAACACTATTAAATTATGCTGACGGAGATTAACTGCCCTTCTGTCGCTTTTGTTCCATGTTAGCTTTTTTTTAACTCGGCTGTTATATACTTGTTATGTATCAGACTTTATTGCCATTATTCCAGGAAATCAAAATCCACGGTACTTTCACTCTGTGTTGTTTCTCAAAAACACCACAAACACTTTAACTATGACCAAATGCTTGACACGTTCAACATTTGGCTATTGTCGTCCCCAGAGGTTGAAGCCTGTTTCACAATGCAGCCCTTACAGCCACAGAGACCAGTGTTGGTTTAGGCTGGTGTAAAGACGCCATTGCAAACACGCCTATAAGGTGCTATTAGAGAGGTGACGTTAGTGATAGGAGACAAGAGGAAACTGACAAAGGCTGTTGACCCCCAAGGGCTCATCCAGTGGATGGCCATAGATTAAGGGGTGATAGGTGGAGAGGGAAGTTAGAAGTAAAATGGATTTTGGACGACAAACATCGGAGACAAAGCAACACCTGCAATTTATCGGTGGTGTCTAGTATGTATGTGTATGTATTTGTATGGTTGCGTGTGTGTGTGCGTGTGTGTGTGCGTGTGTGTGTGCGTGTGTCTGTGTGTGTGTGTGTGTGTGCGTGCGTGTGTGCGTGCGTGTGTGTGTGCGTGTGTGTGTGTGCGTGTGTGTGTGTGTGTGTTGCAAGTGTGAAGTGAAGGGTTGCTTTAATGTTTATTTTACCGCTGTGTAATCTCCCTCTTTCTTCCCTTCCCTCCATTATGTTTTCCCTCTCTTTTTCATAATGAGATCCATCAATCCCAATTCGAAGGTGTCGCATTGTGTGTGTGTTGTGTGTGTGTGTGTGTGTGTGTGTGTGTGTGTGTGTTTGCTGCTTCTGTGCAGTTGTGTACGTGGGTTGGTTCAGGTCGGTTGGTTTGTAAGTGTGCACGTGTGTGTGTGTGCGTGTGTGTGTGTGTGTGTGTGCATACCTCTGTGTGAGTGCATGCCTATGTATGTTCACATTTGTGTGTGTGCTTTTACAGTGGTTTGATATTACAAAGATCCACACACCGACACAGAAACGACACATTCAACCGCAACTGTAGTTCATGATCTTGCACAACACATACCACACACACACGCACTTGGGGGAGCACACACACACACAAATACCCACCCACACACAGCACCAGCCAAAGATCAATCAAGCCCCTGCCCTATCCCCTTTCTCACACATGTTTCAGGAGTGTGTTTTTGTTTTGGAAGGAAAAGGGGGTTAATTACCGACTCTCTCTCTCTCTCTCTCTCTCTTTCTCTCTCTCTCCAATTGGAAACATCTTTCCTCCCCCCACCCACCCCCCAGTTCTGTTCCCCCTCTCCTCTGACTTGTCTTGCATTCGCCAACCCGCCCCCCACTAAAAAAGGAAAATATAAAAATAAAGCATTTATTTATTATCCACAAGCCTCAGCTTTTTGCAGGCCCGATAGAGCCGTAAGCTCGTCAAGTAACCCCCCAAAGGACTCCCTCCTCCCCTGAATGAGGTGGGGGGGGGGGGGGGGGGGGGGGGGGGGGTAGGATGCTGAGGAGAGCACAGGGTTAAGTTCGGGAGCGAGAACGAGAGGGAGAGAGAGAGAGACTGAATGGAGACCAGCTGCAGGGCACTGGGCATGGTCCAGGGAATGTTCCGGATGGATAGAGAGAAGACGGCTAGATCCCCTGGAGAGGGGAGGAGGAGACAGAAGGAGAGGAGGAAAGGAGAGGAGGAGAGGAGTCGTGGTGGAGGGAGAGATGAAGAGACAAGAGAGGGAGAGAGGAGAGGAAAGGAGAGGAAAAGAGGAGGGGACCAGAAAGGAGAAGATGGGAGAAAGGAGGAGAGGAAGAGCGGGAAGGAGGCAGGAGTAGAGGAAGAGAGGAGAGGACAGGAAGGAGAGAGGTTCATTTAAATTAAAGGGCAGGAGAGGGCAGGAGAGGAGCGGAGAAAGGGGGAGATGTGAGAAAGATAAAGACAAGCAGAGGAGCGGGGATAAGAGAGATTACAGGGGGCACAGGACACAGGATGAGTACAGCTGGACAGTGAGGAGCAGAAGGGTTCAATAGGCCTAACATATAAGTGAAAAGCACATGGGGGTTGCAAAGTGATAAGGGCATGACGACCAGACATACAGATATCTGAATCAGCAAACACAGGAGACAACCATGAGAAATATCAACATATCATAGAGTGAGAATATCAACAAGAAACTATGGCTACATTGATAGATGAATACAAATACAATGCAGCACTCCGCTCCATTTCGGATGGAACTGCAGATTCTCTGTTTGATTGCAACAATCATCTAATAGCTGAAATATTATTAGATGCCTAGAAGACACAGGGCATTTGCGGGAAGAGGACACCACCTACTAAATATTTACCAGGGTAGGTCTAGTTATACAGTACTATTTAATCATACACTGATGACTGCCTGTCAGCCAGGCAAATATTGACTTTAGTTAATAACCACCACACCTTCACTATTACAGACATGGATGATCCCCTTTCTAAATAAATACAAGACGACTTTTGTCATATTGTGTGTGTGTGTGTGTGTGTGTGTGTGTGTGGGGGGGGGGGGGGGGGGGGGGGGGTGTGGGTGTACTCTTGAGGACACTATCTTAACGGATTCATCCAACAGATAAAAGCAGGGAGGATCATCAACTGTAGCATGTTTTTGTTAATGGGACGTGTTTGATCTATATTAATGTTTGCAGTCAAAGTCACAACAGCACCGCATCCCAATTAAATGAAACATGAGCAGCAACAGCTTCGAGGTAGGCTAAGGTAAAGGTAGTTGGTAAATTTCATGGACGGTTGCTGCCCCCGTGTGTATATATGGAGCATAACCACAGTATATAGCCCTAGAGTGGAATCACTCCTTTTACCAAATGATACACTTATGCTTTATTGATTGTTTGTTATTTAAGGTAGCTGCTTTATTTATTTATTACAAAAATCCACTAACTACCTGTCTTTGAGAACATAATGGAAAACTATTCTTTATGATCTGAGATACGAAAGATGAAACTTCACCTTTTTCACTGCACTATTTTAAATAAATGCACTATGAATAATGTAACAGAAATATTGTAGTCTACGTGCAGGGATGTGAAAATCAAATTACACGTGAACAAATGTAATTATTTGTTAAATATGTAATTATTTGAAGAACTTAGACAGCATGCCTCTAGATGGCAGTAAAGGTCACATGGTCACCACAGTACTGGGGTGCTAGAAGAAGAGACGCGTCATCATACATTAATCTGCAGAGCTATGGGACGCTGGGACAGCTGACACCGACGTCTCCCGAGGTAAACACAAACACAATCATATGCATCCCTAGTTTTAATCGATATTATGTTTACTACCGAAAACCGACGCGACGTTTTGACTACTCTCGATGTGTGATCGGTTTGGTTGTTTTTTTTAAATGGTCAACGTGTTCTTTTGGGTCATCCCCACATCCTCATCTCGGTATACCGATCGGGCCTACTGTAAATAATCTCGGATTGTATTTTAGACGTCGATGACATACATCCAAGAGGTATTCAGAAGTGCCTGCAGATCGCAAGCAAGCCGGCGATTTGCAAGCAGGTTGTTATTTGTGAATCCAAACGGTGTCGCCGTGTGATATGACAGAGTATCACAGTGTGTATGGTTTGATGCTCCTGCTTGTTGTTTTGGTGTTTCCCAATCCGCACCGTGTGGCGATTAACTAATGTTAATCTAAATTGATAGTTTCACCATCGCTCGGGTGATTGCATTACCTTATCTCCAGGCCTCGGTATGTCAAAGTGAATAGGGATGCCTGGATCATGCTGGTAACAAAACAGCCCCCCAAGGGAACATTTTTATTTATTTTTGTTTACTTTATACATCGTAATGGGTCTTGTTGCCAACTATTACCTGACGCCGTTTTATTTATAGGGAGGACACTGGCAGGTTTGAGGGTAACTTACTGCATATGAACATTAGTAAAACCAAAGTGTGTTTGGTGATTGATTGTAGGCAAGGCCCTTAAACTGGAAGGAGAATACAAAAGCTGTATTCAAAAAGCCTCACACCAGGCTGTTTTTCCGCATGAAACGAACGTCCATTTAGGTGAGCCCAAATCCTTTTCTTTCTACTGGGGTCGTTAATCAGTACGGACGATCACAGAAACCTGATCAACTCAATGATTTAAATGACAATAATTGCATGCCTCATAACAATCGAGGGAAGGATATGAAGGTTAGGGCCAACCCGTTCCCAAACAGAATGAAGGCAAACACTATACTGGAA
The DNA here is from genome assembly GCF_949987615.1 of Pollachius pollachius. Classification (NCBI taxonomy): domain Eukaryota; kingdom Metazoa; phylum Chordata; class Actinopteri; order Gadiformes; family Gadidae; genus Pollachius; species Pollachius pollachius. The sequence continues at coordinate 13,382,970 of NC_136952.1, read as the reverse complement.
CATTGCAAGTCTTCCATGGCATAGTATATTTATTCATTTGAAAAGTGCTTTGAGAGCTCTAATATATATATTAGAGCTCCCATAGACTTTTATATATATATATATATATATATATATATATATACACTATTTGCATTGTGCATAGAATAAAATATAATATATAATAATGATTAAGCAGTGTTTAGGAAAGCACTGTCACATTCTTACTTTTTAATCTCAACTTTTATGTGTTGTGGACTAAGGAATGATAATGCCCTCTCGGCCTGTGATGTCTGTGTCTCTGTGAGGTTGTGTGATCTTGTGCATGGGTAACCATCCCATGCAGTTGATCTGAACTAATGTGATCTAATGTACCGCTGCAACGAGTCGATCAACAGAAAAGTATTCAAATCTGAAATGGATAATGAAATCATTTGTCATTTTGATCACAAACATTTGATGATTAATGTTGCAGTTCAATTCAAATATAAACCTCTGTGAAATGATGAAACGATAAACCATCAACAAAATTATTCTTAAATCAAATGTGATTATTTCCATAATTATTTATTAACTTCTCGGCTAACCCAGTCATACGGGATTCCCGGGATGTAAAACGTCCTGCTCATGCCCTCACTGCATATGCCCCTGCACACGCAGGTGGTCCTATGCTCCGACCCAAGACCCCTGTGGAGGAAGAGAGCAGCCGTGAGATCCAGCAGCTTCGCCAGGCCGTCGCCCAAGACGATGCCCTGCTCCTCGACGAGATGCTCAGCCAAGAGATCTACAAGAGGGTCATCAACTGCCGCGGCGGCTGGGGCATCGCCGGCACGCCTCTCCGCATGGCCGCCTCCAAGGGCCACCTGCGCTGCCTGCAGGTGCTGCTGGCCCACGGCGCCCACGTCGACTGCGTGGACGTCAAGGCGCAGACGCCGCTCTTCACGGCCGTGTGCGGCAAGTACCTGGAGTGCGTGCTCGCGCTGCTCAAGGCCGGCGCCGACCCCGACGGCAGCATGGCCAACAACTGCTCCCCGGTGCTGACCGCCGCCCGGGAGGGCGACGCCGCGGTCCTGCGCGAGCTGCTGCGCCACGGCGCCGAGGTCAACTCGCGCTCCAAGGTGCTGCTGTGGAGCTCGGGGGCGAGCGTGTCCAGCGGGCCGCTCTACCTGTCGGCCGTGTACGGACACATGGAGTGCTTCAAGGTGCTGCTGGCGTTCGGCGCCGACCCGGACTATAACTGCACCGACGGCGGGCTGCTGAGCCGCATCAAGCAGCCCAAGACGGTGCTTGAGATGTGCCTGCGGCACGGCTGCGGCGTGGAGTACGTGAGGCTGCTCATCGACTTCGGCGCCAACGTGTACCTGCCCACGCTGATCATCGAGAAGTCCACCAAGCAGAACGAGGCGGTGGAGCTGCTGCTGCGGGAGAGAGGTGAGGTCCCGCCCGGCCCGCCTTCTGTGCGCCACGTTAACTGAAAAAAAGGGTCTAAACTGGTCACGTAGACTCCTAGTGCAGACATAGAGACTGGCTCTGTGTTGGGCTTTCACTGGATTTTATCGCACCGACACAATCACAGTCATGTGTTGATTGTGTCATGATAATGCGGTCATCCGACCGGGTGTAGCTTTGCTATCATCTTATCTCGTAGTAGTGTTATCTTTATTACCTGCTATTGCTGATCCAGCGGCCTTAAACGACACCTGCAGCTCTCAGTTCTGCCAGGGGAATTCTTAACTTTCCACTCCCCGTTTTTTTTGTTGTTGTTGTTGCCATATCAGCTGTTTATCAGCTGATCGCACACACCCCATTCATGGCAGTTTCATTTCCTCAGTGGGCAAACAGTGAAGGTCTTTTGTTAGCAGTTCACACAAACGTTTATGTTCTACATAGTTAATCACCTGACCGTTAAGCTTGTCCACAGAGATTCAATCGCAGGAAAAACTCAACAATACCGGAGTTGGAGGTGGAAAGGCAACATTTTCAGACACTTTTAAAGGAAAGGTCAAAATGTAGCGGCAGCAATTAATGTAATCCAATGATAGGGAATGTCAGATGAGGTATTTTACAAAGGGTTACTTCAAACACATCTACTTTTCCCTTATCAATTATTCTTACTTAACCTTTGTTTTATTACCTAGTTTTATGCTCATAACATTCAATGTCTGACCCATTTACCAAGAATTTCTAAATGAGTCAGCAACAGTAACCATCCCTGACAGGAAGGATCCCTCTACCTTTATAATATTTAAGATACTTTATTGATCCCAAAGGAAATTGAGGACTCTGCATTCAACCCATCGCTAGCATCACTATGAGGGCAGCTACACAGTCAAGCGCTCGGAGACCAACTCCAGGGCTACTGCCTAGGTCAAGGGCATTGGCAGCAGTATTTACCTAACATGAATCTCTTTTTTAATGTGGGTGGAAAACCCACGTTAACATGGGGTGAACATGTATACAAACTCCCCTCTGCTCCCAGGGGTTTGAACAGAGGACCTTCTTGCAATGAAGGTGTGCTAACCACTATGCCATTGTGTGTTCTCACGGTTTCATTACCTGTTTGATGTGGGGAGTTTCTCCTTGCCCCTTTAGAGGCGTTAAGAACTATGCAAAGTGAATGTGAAGTACTTTCAGATTTGTTATCAAGGGCTCCACAGACACAAGTGACTTTGGATTTGTAATCATCCGTCAACCACTTTCTCTCCCTCCCCCTCGTAGGAACTCCCAAGTCTCTGGCCTCCCAGTGTCGACTCGCCATCCGGGGACAGCTAAAGAAGGCCGACCGGATCCAGTGCGTGGACCAGCTGGCGATGCCCCAGAGACTCATCGACTACCTGGAGTACAGGACCATGCCCGTCATGATCCTATAGCTCGCTGACGGCCGCTCGTCAACACGGTGCCCCTGTTAGAAGCACTTCTTAAACGCATCAGGTTATGCCTTAGTTTTCTTTGTTTTTATTTTTGCTCTTTACAGTTTTTTGAGCCATGTTTTAGTTTTTAGCTTTTTGTTGAGATTATGAAGAATTTTTAGTTTTGTTTCACTTTTCTGTTTTGTACTTTATGGCATATTCGTCATCTTCGTCGATCTTAGATGTGCAGCTGGTTCTAGACTTGCATTAAATGGGTCGAGCTCTCTGCAATTCTGTGCACTGCTTTCTCGTGCTTTCTTTCTCATATGCAGGCATGTGTGTGTGTTTGAGAGAAAGGATGATTAGAAGGAGGTCAACCCTGTGTGATGTGTGTGAAGAGTTGAAACGGTAAATGTGTTAGAAAAAAATACATTGTTTGATGCGTTGTGTTATAGGTTCCACAAATGTCGACCACCTAACCTGTGGGCATCTTTGAGCAGAGGCATAACTCTACCTGCTCTTTAAAGACATGCTTATGATAACTGAGGACAAAAGTGTTATCATGACTATACTCAATGCCACGAAACAAGAAAAAAATGCACACAATTGCCATCAACTGAGTTATTAAGCCAGTAATTCCCCCTTGTTTAAAAGAGAGAATTACCAGGAAAATTTGCTCCTTGGACACAGAGCGACGTACAGCCTAGAAGCTCCTTATGTTCTATCACGAGTTGGCCCAAAAGCTACGCATTACAACGTGTGGATAATGTCCTGAATAATCGACTACAACACAGCTATTGTGCATGCCAAACATCTGATATTAAACACAATGTATATTTCATTACTCTATACTGTATCCATGTCATACTTGTATTTCCACACAGTTCTCATGATAAAACAATGCTATGTCCCGTTATGCCGTTCAGTTTGAGGGCCTTGATGAATTGATGAATGGATTAATCCTATCCCTGATGGATCTTAATGAGACTGCCTCCAACTTCCAACACACATTCCTGCACACCGCAGCCATCACAACGCAACACTTTCATAAGGGCTGGATGATTGATTGAGGGATGATAAGAAGGCTTCAGGCACTCTGCGGTCTGCCTCCACTAAATACAACCCGAGGTGAAATATTTAAATAACGTCAAGAGCAGGAACGCTGAGACACCGTGCTAAATTAGAAACGCATGGGTGTACAATTTAGATTTGTATGTTACGTTATGTTTAGCCCTCTGCAAACCAAAGGGGAGTTACCGGAATAGGCAGTGGCGTGGGAGTGGGCTGACATTCACATAGCAGCCCTTGATAGTGCCTGACTGAAAATAAATGAGAAATAAAAACAGGCAATATATGGTGGATGTTTTTTTTCTTGGTAATTTCTTTGTCAGCATTTGATCAGGGAAAAACATAGATAAGATTAGTTGTCACATTTTATTACAAGTCATTTTTTGAGGCATAAAACAACTATTCTCCCCTACACTTTGACACCAATGGCAATTACATTAAATTAAATCACTTTTAATAAACAAGTTATTAATCTCTTCATGTTCTGTGACTGTAAACAGCATTGCATCCGTTTCATTGCATGGACGATCCAGCAAGATTAAAAATGGACGACTAAGGACAACTTAAAATAACCTAAACTCATCCCCAGACTATTCCCAAACAACACACAAACGGACATGAGAAAGCACAACTTTATACACTGTGGTCACAGTGGTAGAAATTAAAGAATGACACATTGCCCTTCAAGTATTTGTTAATTCGGAGTTGCATGGGATAATATGGACACGGTCATTACAATCAACCTGGGTGAAGTGAGAGAATAAAAACGGAAAAAGCTTCTCAAACCAACTTAAAAAATAACCTCTGATCAATCCAACAAAAGAATGAATGCACATGTAGAGCCCTTATTTGCACTGAGAAGACTGGAATATTTGGTCCCTTCCTTAGTTTGTGAGCAATCTTGATTTTGACGTTGGATTTGTTGTCGCCTTGGTTACAATCATCCCAACCCCACGTCCAGTGACATCATCACCACGAAGCCCAGAATCGACGTCCACGATGCTAGTTTCCCGTTCCCACTGGCAACGGGAGGACACATTAGAAGAGAAGAAAAAGAAAAGGCACAACCTTTACCCATCTATGAACAAAGGACTTTCCACACCATTCAGCTTCCTAATGGGTTGCACAACTGATTTTTAAAAAAAGGGTAATTTTAATGTAAAGCTGTTCAAGACAAGGGACGAAGCCATTACAATTTACTCTGTTTAGTTTGTTATTGTATTGATTAACGATGGGTGCTAACTGCCAAAGCAAATGTAGCGCAAATGTCTCCTCATATTTGTAGTGCAACACGGACCAGAATCATACCGAGCAAAACCCAAGAAGGGCAAATGTAGCAGGCGGGATTTTTTTGCTTGCATGAAACAGGCCTGGAAAAGCAGGGCTGTTTTGGGCAGATGGTGGGTTCAAGGTTCATTCAAGTTTGAGGTTTTTAGAACAGCTCATTTTATTTCATGGACCGGGGTAGGAGAGGAGTCAAACTCAATGTAGACAGAGATACCTTGTTTTAGGGTTGTGTGTATCAATGTACATGAGGACATGACGACCCCCAGACTGACCTGTATTTGCATGCATTTTTGCATCGAAAAATTTGCATCATGTTTTTTGTTTATTTATGTTTTTGAATAAGTGCCTCACAAGCCCATTCGGGCTTGGCATCAGTTATGGTGAAACTAAGAATCTATAATTAAATCTTCAGCAAATCATCATCTATTTTGGAGTTGAAAACTCAAAAACATTATTTTGCATCTTTGTTTGCTTGTTGTTTAACAAGGGGCCCTTGCTTGACCAAGGGCCACAACTTGCACAGCCCTTATTAAGTCAAAGGCAATGTTTACGCAAAGTTATTGTCTTGATTCTTCTCGAAGTGTTTTTGAATCTACATTGAATCTAGATCCTTTGGATGGAGGAAACCTCTCTCTACACATCGCGATCTCACAACCTTTTGCCTCTCCATCCTCCTCTTACCTGACTTGAGCCTCCGGTATGATGTCATCCACCACCACGTACACCATGGCCCCCGCGGCAAACGCCAGCGCGTACGGCAACAGGGGCTCCGCCAGCACCACGGCAACGGCCCCTAGCAACCCCGCCACCGGCTCCACCATTCCACTCAGCTGGCCGTACCTGGGAGAGGGAGATAAGGGCAAGGGATGAACTAACTGCACACACACACACACACACACACACACACACACACACACACACACACACGAACACACACACACACACACACACAAACACAAACAAGCACACATATACACACACACTTTCACACACAAACATAGACACACACACTTGCACACACAGTGGAGTGGAGCAGAAGGGGTCGGGCTTATTGATCAAGGACGCCTGTGCGGATGTCAGGGATCGATCCAAGTACCCTTGGACTAAGGGCCAAACACAACACACTCTTGGTTGGTGCCTACCAGAAGGCTCCGCACGTCGACATCCCAGCCCCGCGGAGAGGCAAGCTCACCGCCAACCCTTCTGGAAAGTTCTGAATGCCGATTCCGATGGCCAGGTTCCTGAGGGATGAGAAAAAATGAAATATAACTAATCTATTTTCAGAAATGTTTCATTCATGTTCCCTATTTTTACAGTGACATACACTCCAGTTGGATACTTAGTCATCCCTCAGTTTCTAACGACCTTGATAACAGCTGGATAAGCAGAACCTTGTTATACACGACAACAGTACATGCTCTCAAGGATATTTAACATTAGATTAATGTTTTTACATATTCGTTATTATTTGGTATTTTTTTGCGATTTTGTTGTAGCTTCTTGAAAAGCACAGTGGGTTGCTTCTGTTCTAAAATAATCCAAATAGGACTCCAACTGATTTGACACATTCTTCATCTTGTGGTTGGCACTTAATGAACCAGTGCTACCTGTTGCATTAAACATGTTGTGCTTTAACATAACCACCAGATGTCAGCAGTTCACAACAAAGTACCTTTGAGTGGTCCCTATACTGGTGTTATCCCAATTCTAAACAGCTACTGTTGTGGGGAATGCTGCATAATGAACATCCAAGTAAGTTGATGGAAAGTCATTGGAGAGTCATTGGTAAACTTATATATACAATCGAAAATGTACCGACACCCCTGCTAATAGAGCTAGTGAGAAGATTAACAGAAATTACTACTATTAAAGCTAGGGTCGGCAACTTTGGAGAAACCTGCTAGAGCGAGGTAGATTTTGAAAGTATCCAACCGAAAAAAAAACTTGTTGAAGACTAGGCGCTATTCATTTAAATCAATAATGTCTATTTTTCATAAAAGTGAATTTGACGAAAATAAATAAAGGCATGGTCAACTAGCCCCAGTAAATGTCTTGTTCCCTACAATCAATGTACTTCAAATTAAAGCTGTATATTTGTCTATTTAAGGAAAAGGGACAACTACCTTATTTGAAGAACCATGAAATGAATCAACATTTAATCAAAATGAACGTTAAAGCATCGTTGTTGTGGAACTTGAAATGTTAAGTGTATGGTATACGGCTATGCCCATCAGATAATTAACATTTACTGTAGAGTATGATACCAAAGTATATCAGTATGAGATTCCTTACCACATATAGTTTCAACTATCCCATATACCACAACAGCAAAATAAGTCCTGAAATTCAGTTCTGAAACGGATTTCATGGGGGTTTCCCAGACGTTCAGTGGCCTCATCTGGCTCACCCCTATCCAACATGTCTGGGGGCAATACTGCCACAGACATGGAATGCAATGAGTTTGATGAAAAAAGCCAAGATCGTCTGTGTGTGTGTTTGTGTGTGTGTGTGTGTGTGCATGCGTGTGTGTGTGTGTGAGCGGGTGTAGGTTTAAGTGCAACATGTTCAATATGAGCTAATTAAGTTGCATGAATGTCTCCGTGTGGTCATGTTTGGGTGCATTGCATGTTCTTATGTGAGAATGTGTGTGTATGTGTGAGTGTGTATGTGTGAGTGTGTGTACACCTGCACGCCCAAACATGCAATGCCCCATGAGCCTCCAGCAGGGTTCTTACCTGGCGCTCTCAAAAGTGGCAGACGGGGTCTTTCCTATGGCACCGAATCCTACACCTACAGCCAGGCCCTCTGTCGAACACACACACACACACACACACACACACACACACACACGCACACACGCACACACACAGCAAGCTGAACGATATATCGCCAGGGGCAGAGTGAGATGAAGAGCAGCAGATGAACTAGAGAGAACAGAAAGAGAACTAAAGAGAGAACTAGCAGAGAACTAAAACATAATAAGTGAAAGGAGAGTGTCAGGAGGAGAAACATGAAAAAAAGAGACGTGGGCCAGACAAAGACGTAGGTCTAGCCTGGCACAGATTGAACATCCCCGCTGGGAAAACACTGCTGTGACACATTTAGAGATATACAGTACAGTCTGCCACATGGTATTCACGAACACTTGAATCACACAATGCCTATTTGCAATCTGGGGTTGGTTGGGGAAAGCTGGATGGATGGGACATTTACCATTATGATAAGTTCACTGTGAATGCATTTAATTAAGATAATGTTACAAGTTATGAATATAGAGTGCTTTAATCCTATTAACAGCATCAGTTCCAGCATATGCAATGCCATTTAAAATGACCTATTTACTATAGCAGTCTAACTCTTACACAGTATCCATTAATCATGTAGATGCATGACAATGAAGTACATTAATTTTACTCAACTCATCTGCACAAGAACATATGATGATACACGTTACTATATGATGCTTCAAGGAGAGGCCGTCACACTACCTTATTTAGAACCAGTTCAGTCTACTAACAAAATGGTGTCTTATGTGATGGCTTCCACAATGACAACATATATCCTGCTTCTCCTCCTCTGTCCCCTCTGCCCATCCTCCTCCCTCTCCCTCTCATCCTCTCCACTTTCCCTCCTACCTGCTCCTCTTCCATCTTCTCCAATCCCTCCCTCATATCTTCCCATCTTCCTCTCATATTCTCCTCCTCCTCCCTCTCTCTCCATTTGAATCCTCTCTTCCTCCCTCCCATATTCTCTTCTTCCTCTCCCCTCCATCTCTCCACCTCCTCATCCTCTCTTACCCCCTCCCATATTCTCCCCCTTCTCCTCCTCAGCTCCCATCTTCTCTATAGGCTCCTCTCCCCCTCCCTATCTCCTCCTTACATTCTTCTCTTCATCCTCTCCCCCTCCCTCTCACCTCCTCCTATCCCTCTATCCCACCGTCTCCTTCCCCCCTTCCCTTGCACACCATTTATGTCTCATTAGTTCTGCTTTTCTCGCACCCTGAAAATACACCTCAGCTTGACCAGAAGTGAAAAGGTCAAACCCAACATTTAATCTGTTCCTGGACCACACAAACACTCAAAGAAGCTTAAGAGTGATGCTTAAACACAAACCCAGGTCCCCTTTTTATTCATTGTATATTGCTAGTATGCATATTGCTTGGTACTTACCTATGTACTATTTATTGTTATATATTCTGGATTTGTAGTATGTATCAGGTCATTGCCTTGACACAATAATGTTAATGTACAGAATGACCGTTTTTGATCGTAAAACCCTTTTCCTTAATAATATATATTTTTCAATCGTAGATTTCAGTGTTATTTAATTTATCTTTTCCTTTTCTATTATAATTTACTCAACTGCCTGTGTATAGATTTGCAAGGTGGCAACGGAAAACGGGACGTGAATCCGTTATGCTATCGAAGCTAACACCCGGTAACACAAAACATAAACACATGCCCCGTTCCCAGGTGGCCGCAGACCCTGGCTCAGCGGAGCACAGCCAGCCCCCTCTCGTTCCTTCTTATACATGGCCCACCGCTTCCCCTCTGCCACCACTAGGGGGCAGTCAACGAAGGGCCACGGGACCGAAGCAGCCTTTTAAAGAAAGGCTTACTGAACCTTCGTCGTGATGTTCTATATTACCCAGACTCTGTGCCTTGATGGTGGACGTGTGCATTAAACATGAGGAGTGAGTTCCAGTGTTCGGCTCCCAGCGGACCGGGGGAGTGGCGAGGTAGCAGATGTTGCATACGGGGGGGTTGGGGGGGATGAAGGAGAAAGATAAACTGAAGGAGAGTTGTTGGAGCTGGCAGGGTGAGGGTGAGCCAACCCCTCAGACTAACCCTAACCATGGGGTGAGAGGGGGGAAAGCGGGGGAAGGTGGTGTCATTTTATTTGATTGTATTTAGTTATTTAGCAGGTGCTTTTCCTCCTTTAAAGTGACACTTGTTACCTGAACCCCACCCTAAGCTGACCTGGGACCTAGTCTGTGTGGCAGACGAGTTCTACACAGGTTCACCTGCTTCCTCCAGGCTCCCAACCTCAACCTCAATCACAACTGTTGCTCCACCGGCTGCTCCACCTTGGCCACCTCCTTTTTTTGGTCTTAACTACGCCCTCTCTGCTCGGTCTGGAGGTTCACCTTGACGTAGCGGGGAGGGGGGGTAGGTGAAGCACTGGGACATGGAACCAGCTGGTGCATACATCGTTAAACCCTAAAAGACAATAGTAATCCCTGGTGTGAGTACAACCGAGTCACGACCAATTCACTTTCTTCCTCAACACACCGTTATATTTGTGCTCTTTACGATTAGGTGTAAAGGTGTTTGACTCCCAGTTGCAAGCGTGGTGGATCGATCCCCTCTGGTCCTCAGCCCACCTGAAAGGCATCGTGCCATTGAGGCACTGGCTCGCTAATGACCCGCGGATGTGCTTCACATAACAACCCACTTGCTCCTTAATGAGCCGTTCCTGTATTCACCGTCCGACCCCTGCCTGCGCCTTAGTGACTTCCATTTGGCTTCACTGTGTAGCCCTCGAGCTGTTGGCTAATGAACCGTCCCTGCGTTCACCGTCTAAGCTACAACATGGAGACGTATATCTCATGGATTCACTCTGCTTGATGACTTCATGCTCAATCAGAGGACTAAATAGTCTCCTATAGGTTTCAGCAGCACACTACATCCGATGCTTTCCTTGGGCTAAGCGTGCGTAGCGTAGTCATCAATCCACACCGGTTCGGCATCTAGAAAAAAGCCTCTTTATCCAATGACAAAGAGCGCTGTGGACCACGAAGACATCCGCATTAGAGCGGTGGTGGCACATGAAGCTATGGCGGGGGACAATGACGGCTCGGGCACTCGGTGGTCTTTCAAGTGCACTCCCAGCTCTTGAGCAGAATAGTGGTCTGGTTTCCTATCCGGAAGCCAGCGGAAAAGCTTTGATGCCTCCATTGAAGATCTTGTCAGAAATGCCCACTATTCTACCCTGTGTGTGTGTGTGTATGTGTATGTGTGTGTGTGTGTGTGTGTGTGTGTGTTTGTGTGTGTGTGCGTGTGTGTGTGTGTGTGTGTGTGGATGTTAGTCAGTCTGTTTGTTGCTGCTTTCTTTACATTTTAATCAACTCTGGGTGGTGGATATTTGAGGTCTGCAGAGGTCCATGAATGGTTGCATGGAGGTACATTTCAATGTGTTTGCTATAAGAGACGTGCACACAGACAGATAAAACCCAAATGGTGAAAAAACAATGAATAATTAAATGTGTGCTCCATTTTTAACTCAAAAGATGAAAGGATTCCTATGATGTGCAATGGCCAACCTACCCTGCGTAACACAAAGCCCATGGCCACAGTTTTGAGTTGATTGAGAGGCTTTCAATATATATCTATGCTTATTTCCCGGCAGAAATGTTTTCAACGGAATATCATCGAAAACCTGTCATAAATCTCAAATACATTTTCATGGCTCCTTTCCCTTCTGCATGTCCGTAGTAAATGTAATCCACTGTAATCCAAGTAAACTGACAAGAAACCAACAAAATGAATCTCAATCCGTTTTCCTAAGCGAACGTTGTACCTTACTGCTGGCCTGCTACTGTCACTGCCCTAATAAGACCTTATTGTCATGATGGAAGAGCACAATAGCCCTAGCACTCAATCAGCCGACAAGACTATTCCTTCAGTATTCACGCTAACAGGAATGACACCCCATGACAGACGAATGACACCTAATGCCAGCGGGAGTGATAGCAATCAATCCAACTGCTAACAACCGCCCACTCCCACGCGGATAAGTAGTGTTAAGGTCATGCTTTTTGTCACAGTCAATAGGGAGCCTCGGCTTTAAATGGAATCTGTGATTTATAATCTTCTCAGTCAAATGCACGGAATAAGGCCTTGTCTATCGTTATAATGATAGACAAGGAATAACCGTGTAAACAGCTAGAGAGGTGTGCAACACTCCATGAGCCGACTAAGTGCTCATATTGAGAGATCACGTTATCCAACCGAAGACTTTCTGAACAGGATTGAGTCAGCTCACAATTTGGATAATTGTTGGAATACAGGGGTGCAAATAAACATGGAGGCTATTAATGTACTGAAAGAAAATGGGTTTTGGTTAAGTGGCTTGGAATTGAAAAGACTATTTCCTCCAACTGAAAAGTAAAATCAAAGAAGTTTGTACCTCGACACTCGTCTCTATTATATCTGAACCTAGCGGCCGTCTCTGTCCTTGCAGTACCCCCATATATTATAATATTGAACATCAGGGGCATTCAATAAAAGTTCTAACAGGTCAAAATTGAGAATGTTTCCTTAAGCCAAGGTACAGGAACATCTTCATGTCTAACTTGCATTATGCTTCAGTGGCAAATTGAAGCAGTTGAATCAATGTTTGTATGTAGTCAACAGCTGACTGAAATTAAATGAAGAAAGTACGATTCAACAAAATTTCAATACTTTAATTACTCATTTTCTCACATTGCACAGGGGGGATTAGATATAAGATAAGTATTATAACAATAAATTGCTGTTATTTGCTCTTTTTAAGTAAAATAAGGACTGCATTTCAAAATAAAATGTGTGACAGCCAGAGCTTGAGAAAAAATTGCATTTTACAATAAAGTGCTCAATAAAAATAAGGGCTCTTGCTCAAGTTTTCCTTTTACTTATTTTTTGTTCACTGCATTTGACTACTAAACACTCCCAAGTAATTGTCTTTGGTTTAGCCAGAGAAGAGTGTGCTCTAGATTGTCCTGCAAGGGTGTTAGATATGGGCTGGAATGGTGTCAGGGCCAGTCTCATACACATGTATAGGTGCTCATTGGTGAGGCAGGAACAATATTTGGTTATTCATAGTGTTGAAAGCTGCCTCCCAGCTGTATGTGGAGCAGACCAGACACCTCCCAGCTGTATCACACCTCCCAGCTGTATGTGGAGCAGACCACGGTCAACAGGTACCATCGCCGCTGTCTCCGGACATAGGAGAGACTGCTTTTGAACTGACGCTTGAACGATGAACACATAGAGAGTCTGTCAATTATTGATTATAATCTATAAGCTGTTTTGTTTGTCCTGTTTGTTGTTGTTTGTTCCTTTTGTCTTGTCTTGTCCTTACTTTAGAATTTATTATTTAGTACTTTGTACTCTTATTGTATTGTATTGTATTTTTATCCAGTGTTTTTCCACTGCTGTTGGTCTGCTGCAACGAACAAATTTCTCCTACGGGGGATTAATAAAGTGTTATTTAATCTATTTCCGCATTCTACTTTTCTCAATTTAGAGCGTGCAGCATTTAGGCCTGGGATCTTAATGAAAAAGCAGCTTTGCACTTTGTTCATACCAGTTCAACCCTATAGTGCACGCTTCCTTTGGGACAGGCAGGCTCTTCTCATTTTGGGCAAGCCTCAGGGCACACATGATTAGAGATGGGAGTGGGTTTCTAAAGTTAACTATAATCATTTCGCCTTATATTTTTGAATTTGCCTTGTAAGCTGGACATTAATTCCGTCTATTGAGGGTATTTATATTTATGGGTGAAGGCTGAGATCAGATCACTCATACCACGAAAAAGTTCCTGGTACATGAATATCTTCTGAAGAGCTTCGGTCGGTCAGCCGGGAGCTGGAGCTGCAAAGGCTGCAAAATGGACCAAGTATGTGCAGCTCTGATGAACCCTTGTCGAGGCTTGCCCCATGCACCTGCTTAGAGCTGCCTATCTTTCAGGCTGGCATCACTCTAGACTTCCTCAATCCTGTCATTTCATTGATCTGGTCTCTGACAGCAGATGTCCACCACTTGCATCTCCCTCGGAACGCGAGCAGGGGGGTCTTAGCAGACAGAAGTGGGTGTATAACCGGTGTTTAAATAACAGTAAAGTGGGGGCGGGTGGATGTGACAGAGATGGATCCAAGTAGACGGAATCATTGTTATTCCCAGATGAGTGATTCATCTGGGAATAATCTGTTTTTCATACCTATGTTGGAACATAGAGGTGGCCGGCCACGTGAAGACGCACCGGCGAGATGATTTGTTTTTCTGTCCAAAATCACCGTCCGGGATTGTGTCACTCGAAAATAATCAAAGGCCCAAAATGTAACCGAGTCTGTGGGTTTTACACACACACAAACACCTTGCTTGAGATTCTCCTCAAAGCTCCTCTTGAGGGGTCTGGTGATGGATTGGCCACAGGTGTGCCGCCTCCACTTGGGTAATGTGGATCGTGTGGCAGACCACAAATCATGTTTCTGTTTTGTTTAAAAAACTGCCCTTGAAAATTGTGTCTAAAGCGAATGAATCTGAAACTCTCAGGCTCAAACAATTGCATTCCGTTTCATTCCGCTGTACATATATATTGTTTTTTAAATATCACCTCAAGCTTCTTTGCGCCGGTTTGCTTCTAACGACCTTGTTTGATGTATTTCGCAGATGACAATGAATCTAATCTGAATAGAAATGGACACCGCTAGTATGGACGGCAACATTTTTCAGTCAAAACGTGTCCAAATGCAATGGTGTAGCAGCTACAACACGTAATGCATCATACAAAAGTATTACATACAAGTATACAAGTTGTAATGGATGCTGCTTTGTCATTGTCCCTGCGACAGCGGGTGAGCTGTTTCAAGTTATGTCTTCCAGTATAACTTTTGTCCTAATACACACATCAAACGTCCCTAATTGGCTTCTCAATTCCACTGTATCACAGCAATATGTACCACGGCCCACCGATCAAAGGGCTGTTTGTACTTGCATCGGGCTAATGGACCGAATGGATACGCATCCCAGCCGACATGGACCTTAATTCAAACTTCACAAAGAGCATTGTCTCTCATTACGGGATGGCTAGCAGTGTTACAAAATCCCAAGTCCCCAATGAATGAAATCGAGCAACATTTCAATGATTGACGTGATATGATTCTCTTGGACTTGGAAAAATAGGTTTTTTTCAAAAATGAAAGTTACATAGAATCAGATTCTGTTGGGAGAACTGAATGTAGTCAATTGTTTGACTATTTCTGTATATTTCTGTTGTTTTTAAATCTAATTTGCAACAGTATGTTTTACCCTTTGTTAATTCTTATTACTGTCCTGTACCCTCTGCTGTCAGAGCCTCATTTCCCATCTGGGATTACATCTTACCCTGGAACTGAAACATCCTGTCCAAAGCAAAATACAAAAATACATGTACACCGAACAGCGCCCCAGCCCCTGGGCTCACCTGGGATGTTGTGGATGGTGATGGCCAGGATAAGAAGCATGATGCGTCTCCAGCTGCTCCCTCTGCGCGCCATCTCTTCCTGTTCCTGTCTGTTGTCCGGGTCCTGGGCCTCGGGGCCGTGGAAGCTGCCTCTCCTCCTCTGGTGTACCTCCCCGTTCTCGATCTTGTCTGAATGTCGGATACACAGAACAGCAAAGGGATGTATAGGTAATGGGAAGTGCAAGACTTCCTGTGCGGGGGGGGGGGGGGGGGGGGGGGTCTGTGTGGGTGCTTGGTTCAAAAGAAATCAAAGAATAGAAAGTTGTATTTTTCTTTTCTGGAAAACATTGATGGTGTGCAGGCATAAGCCATCCTGTTGATACAAAACAGCAACTCCTGACATGTTAAAAACAAGGCCTCTACCTTTAAGACATACAAACGGGCAAGGTGAAACTAAAAACTCCTGGGAAAGAAGTGGAAAAACACAATTTGACATATGCCGAAATGTGTCAATATGAAATAAATATCCTCAATTATCAAGTGAATTGAGTGCGCAAGTGTCAAAAAAAAATGAAAGCCATATGCTGTGGTTTACAGACACCTGCTGCAATTATATTAAACATCCAAGGGAAATCTATGTACAATCTATGAGCCTGTTGGCTCTCAATCGATGTCAGTGCCATTTACAGGCGCCGTAAGACATTTGGAGGAACCATAAAATAGATTGAAAAACCCTGACCCTCAATTAAATTAAAAAATATATATTTTATCTTTAATCAAACCATAAGCTCATCATGTAGCCATCAGTTATCATAGTGTATATTCAGCAGAAACGATTCCACTTTGACTATGACTATAACAATTTTAAAGGGGTTTAACTGAAGATATATTTAAACTGAGCTAACTGCTCTGTTACAACAGGGGCTGTGAAGCAAATGGACAGAAGGAACAAACTCATTGGTGTAAGAAGGAATTAAATAGGGGAAGTCTGGCCCCAGGCTGAGACAAACACTGATGGGTTAAGGACAAGGTTTGGCAGCTATTTATTATTAAGTCATGAAGAAGAGGCTTTTAACCAAGCCCAGTTATAAGGAGCAGGTAGGAGTTAGGCATCTGTGTGTGTGTGTGTGTGTGTGTGTGTAAGAGAGAGAGAGATCTGATCTCAGTCTTCACCCATAAATATAAATACCCTCAATAGACGGAATTAATGGAATACTGCTAAGCTTAAAAGGCAAATTCAAATATATAAGACGAAAAAAAAAGATGCCTACTGGCAGACTGTTGTTAGCGCTGTGTACATTGTTAAGGCGTAGCAGGGTAACATTGCAGGGGGAAAACAAAAGAGCAATGCTGAGGATCTATGCACTCACAGCACATCTTAAGAGGCCTTGGATAAAAGCATTGTCAACCAAAAGTAATACATTTATTCATATTTTTGTTCCTGCAAGCATCTCTCTGTGGGTTCTCGCGTTCCCTCACGACCTCATTAATGAATGCCGTATATGTGTTTCCCGTGACGTGTCTAGCAAGATGTGCTCCGTCTCAAAACAACGCACCAAGCGCTTTCATTTCCATTTTATTTACACTTCAATAAATAAAAGATATCCCTGCCATCTCCTTGCGAAGACATACACTCCAACATTATCACCACCCAACTTTCTGGCTGAGCTGGGCTGGTTGCTGTACGGATGACGTGAGCTTGACACCTACAGCACATGCATGGTTATGGTGAGAGCCGCCTGTAGGAATACCAGGGCAATTAGTTGACTCATGACCCCGTAGCGTCGTGCGCGAGTGATAGCGTGTCTTATCTGTGCTCCTCTGTGCATAATTGGCTTAGATAAAAATTAGGCCATTACGTGTTGCATTGGTTACGGGCAGCATTTTGCACTTTCATCTTTTCTCGCTGTCCCTCGGTTTATGGGTATTTATCGCGTTATGTGTCAATTTGTTCTTTGACTCCCTCTCTCTGTCCAAACCATCTCACGCTGTCTCACCCGCTCAGTCTCCCCTGATCGCGCATACTGCACCTCCTATTTTAATCAACCCACTCTCCCCCTCTCTCCATCCCCCCCTCTTTCTCTCCTCTCCCACTGTCACCCCCTCTCTCCATCCCCCTCCTTTATCTCTCCTCTATCACGTTCTCCCCCTCTCTGCATCTCCCCCTCTCTCTCTCTCCCCATCTCCTCACTTACTCCCTCTTCCTCTCTCTCCCCCTCTTTCTCTCCTTCTCTCCTCTCTAACGGTCTCCCATTTCTCTACATCTCCCCTTCTCTCCGTCTCCCCTTCAGACACATTTCCCTGTCTCTCTCCCTAGCCCGCTCCGTTCATTAATTTGTTCTTACTGATTGCTGTTTCCCAGATAAGGCAATCATTGAAACAGCTTCTGTCTGTCTCAGTCTTCTATGCTCTATAATTACCTCTGCCAGGGAGGTTATGTCTTCACCTCTGTCTGCGTGTGTTTATTTTCTGATTGTATCAACCCTGTCTGTGAACAACATATCTCAAAAAGTAAAGTGGGGATTTGCAGCCAAATTCAAAGTCAGTCACTGGTCCCTCTAACTAGATTTACCTATCTCCACCAAATCTGACGGGGTTGTTTGTGATACGCCTCAGAGGTCAACCTCCCAGGGCCACAACCACCAAGCTTTTCTGCATGACCACAATGCTTTGAGGCCTGTGATCTAACACACAAATTTCAGATTCCTATAATGGGGGTAAGTAAGAGGAGACTACTTTTTTTCTATCCGTCTCAATGGAGAAACGTAGAATAAGCGTAGCGTACGCGTCTCTGTCTTCACTTCCGTTGTTTAACAAAGGTTCCAATTCACACCAGCTCCAAGAGACAGTGGTCTCACACCTGTCACACTCAGAAGATTGTTTCTTCTGAGGTCAGTGAATCGTCGAAATAATGTGGTGTAGAAGGGAAAAAAGGGGAGAAAACTATGCAAAGATAACAATCCAAGCAGATCCAGAAGGCTAGAAGAGGCAGATTCTTCCAATTAAAAATCCCAATGAACAACAAATTCAGTACACTGTGACCAAGGGAGGGGTTAAGGGTTGTGTGAGTGTCCCGAAATATCCTAAAGGCAGATGTGCAGGTGGCACAACAACAGACCTGGAGAACATCATTGACCTTGAGTGTATTTTTCTTTCCTGACCATCTGGAATGGAACACATTCACCCATCTCCTATAATGGGGGTCAGGAGGCTCAAGTCACATGTGTGACTGATCCCCACACATGTAGAGGTCAGGGTCTTTGGCCCCCAGCCTGAAGGGACCTCTAGGCATCCTTGAGCAAGCTGTCGCAACCCTGTGCCGGCTCCTTAATGACTTGAATGAATTCGCTGAAAGGCGCTTTGGATAAAAGTGTCAACTAAATTGCTAAATAATTCATAGCACACAGTGCAGGGATACACCGCATAGGGCTAGACTTCCAGAAGCACATTGAAATCACAGCCCCCATATATCCCAAATTTAGCCAGCCAACCAGGGCAACATCAATATTGCATGACTTGATATGAAAGATCCAGCATATGAATCACACGTACCAAGAGAAGTCAAGATAATTGATGGTGGTTACAATTAGCATGGGCATTGACGGCAGTAAATAAGAGTCCTCACCCAGGCACACAGACACAGACACACACAAACACACACACACACAAGGGTATAGACATGTACTGCACACCCTCAGTGAAGGGTAGCTGTATCATTAACGCTCATATGTCAATCACCTCTGTAGAGCCGTGGCGGGGAGCCCTGTCACGTTCAGTAATAACTGAGAGGGATCACTGTGGCAAGATGACAGCATTACAATGAGGGTTTGCCACTTTATTTGGGCACAGAGGCACGCACGCACACACACACACCCACACACATACAGACACACAAACACACACACACACACACACAGACACGTACACACAAACAGCCACACACACACACACACACACAGACACACACACAAACAGCCACACACACACTAGCACACACACAAAGCAACAGCCACACACACGTACACACACACACACACACCCAAACAGCCACACACACACAAACAGCCACACACACACTAACACACACACACACACACATACACAAACAAAGAGCCACACACACGTACAGACACACAAACACACACACACACCCAAACAGCCACACACACACTAACACAAGCACGCTGGCACACGCACACACACACACAAACAGCCACCCATGGATACATGGACACCAACACACACACAAACACACACACACAGCTTGTTTGACAATGGAGGCAAACTAAATATAGAATGGGTTGGTTTGTGGAATAGTCTCCATTGTATGAGCAGAAACACTAGCGCAATCATTTCATTGTTATTTGTGTTCCTTTGAAAGTTATCGTATGCATCCAGTAATTATGATTTAGCTGCTGGATTTAATCCTAATCCTGAAGTCATCACCAACATCTCATCTTAAAACCACCTCTGTTCTCTACACTCATTGGCTGTGTGCAAAACACACACACACACACACACACACACACACAGCCTTTAACAGCGTCCTTCTCAATCCCTATTTGAGTACCCGCAACCAATCTGAACTGCAAGTCCCCCCCCTCCCCTTCATCTCTCATCCCTCTGCAACCACAGCAACAAGCTCCATTATGGCTCTGCTATTGTACCGGCTCCTCAGCCTCCCCTATCTCACACAAATCCTCGTTCTCAACAATACCTGCCGTTACACACACACACACTATTCCAGTCGAACACACACACACAACTTCTTTTTTAGCGGCATATACAGAGTACATGAATGAATGCATGGAAACCGACCAACACATATGGTCCAGGACACGCAACCAGGCAAACACGCATGCACACAAACAGGCACACAAACACACCTGATTATAGACCTACACAGAAAATAAATACATACACAGAAATGAAAGCAAGAAAAAAAACACACACTTTAAACGCCCCTGGATTCAATCTCATGCTCAACGACGACCCCACTTAACGTATTCAGGTCACAACACGGTTATGAATCTCCCCCTGCTTAACTCGGCAGTACAGCCGAGCACGAGATTGGGTGAATTGCCTGCGTATCAAGGTTGAATTGATTATCTTATCGCTGATTGTCAAACGATATCCACTCATACAGAACTGCTTCGGGATATGAATGGGTGCCATCCCTCTCTTTGCGCGCAAAAACGTTGAATGTTTAATTTCGAAAGGACCGCATACTGATAACACCCCTGGCCTCACGAAGCCCACCTCAGGCCCTGGGGTGCTTTAATCAGAACAGCCTGTGTGAATCCTTCTCATTTATTTCCATTAGGTGGGCCGCTGCACACTCTGATTGGTGGCATTAATGGCAGAGAGAGGGGCTGGCAGGGGGGTCCGTTCCTTTAGTGTGCCACCCGATGATGGGTGGAGGGGGGGTGGAGGGCAGGCCGACCTTGTGAAGTGCAACACAAACAGCGATGCCTTGGCGGTTTGATAGCAGGAGGATTTGGTGGTCTGGCTGATCCAGGCCCAGCCGATGTGCAGGGCGGTGGGCCTGGAACGAGGTTAACCGAATGTGATCGAATCTAATGGGAATGAAAGGACTTATTGAAGGCATGCCCTTGATCGGATAACTGAGTTTAACGTGAATGTACTGCACTGGAGATTTGAAACCTGGAAGGTTACGGGGAGAAAGTGGAGGTGGAAAAAAGCCGCCAGAGAAGGAGAAGTGAACAAAAAATAGAATATAGCAAGAAGCAGAAGGATTGAGGGGGGAAAAGGAGAGAGAGGGAGCAAGCGAGCGAGTTTGCCTTGTAAACCACGTTGGATTACAGATCGATAGACTGTAATTATAGATAACAGAACAGGATCAGATGGATTAGCCTCACAGCAATCTCCACAACCCTCCACAATTTCCATGAAAAAAACACCATTTCTCTTTTTCTTCACTCACAATATAAAGAGAAAAGAGAGTTAATAGTAGCAGGGCATGCGGTCGCAGGTGGTATCGGGCCTGGTCTCTTCTCGGGATCAGTTCACACGGCATGGTTGAAAGCAGTTTTTGTATCCCTGTTGATGCAGGCCTGGGGGTCTGCAGCTGTACAAAGTGAGCCCCTGCTGGCGGTGAAGGGCCATACTTTACCACATTGTCTCACATACAGCCTCCCTGCACTACCTTTGTCCAGGCTTTCCTCCATCTACGCATCCAAAGTAAATAAATTGATTTGATCTAAGTGTGTGTGTGTTTGACTGTGTGTGTGGTTGTGTGTGTGTGTGAGTCTAAGACTGTGTGCTTGTGAGACTGTGTGTGTGTGTGTGTGTGTGTGTGTGTGTGTGTGTGTGTGTGTGTGTGTGTAAATACGCGTGTGTGTGTGTGTGTGTGTGTGTGTGGTGATCAGAAGCTGTAGACGCCGACAATAGCTCACTCTGATGTGAATTATTAAAATATGAACATGAATTGTTAAAACATATTATATAAACTGACCACCAACAACCTACCCATTTGGTGTGTTGACATTTGTGTCCGAGATTGTCTAAAATATACATTGCTGCTGTTAGCAGCTGGACGAGGTCGAGCTCACAGTAGCCTCCTGCCACACGATTGTTCACACTGGCTTATCAACCAGGTGCGAACACACGTTGGTATGATATCACACTCAGCATTGCAGAAGGCTGAGGGCTAAAATACACTGGTATTTTTAACCACTTTCCAATGTGCATTTCTACTTTGTTTGAGAGAGACAGAGAGAAGCCAAGAGAGACAACGTGAAATGGAGAGAGAGAGAGAGAGAGAGAGAGAGAGACAGACAGACAGAGAGAGAGAGAGAGAGAGAAACAGTGGAAGAGAAAGAAAAAGAGAAGCCGAGAGAAAGAGAAAGAGAAACAGACAGAGAGAGAGAGACAGAGATCCATGAGTTCCACCAGAGACATGGAGATGATAAAAAGAGGAATTACGGATAATGGACAACTAAGTAAAAGAGGTGAGTGTGGCATAGGGGGGGGAGAGAAAACAGTGCCTTCTAGCACCCTTACTTACAATCTGATTAAGGACAAAATAGTTGCCAGGCAACTGGTTGACCCTGATGTGGATCCAGGGGCCAAGTTATGTTCATGTAATCCAGCCAGGAGCACTGAACCCAAAGCCGATAATATCCTCACACATAATGGCATGCATGAGCACACGTCCCCTCTGTGACAGGTGGTGTGCACAAATGCACGCACACACACACACACACACACACACACACACACACACACACACACACACACACACACACAAAAACCTTCATAGAAAAGACCTTTAATTCAGTCACTTCGAAGAGAGGGAGTAAGGATGGAACAGAGCGGGCCAGACAGACAGACAGACAGACAGACAGACAGACAGACACACACAGACAGACAGACAGACTGCACCAACCAACCAATGAAAGAGCGAAATAGCGGATGAAAACAAACAAGCGAGAAAACGAACGAAAGTCAGAGAGTGAGAGCCACTTAACACTTAAACCGCAATATAACATGGTTTTGACATAGTTTGACCCCAATTTTCCGGTACCTGAATTTTTGAGTGGTGATTTCTGCATAAGATTGCCTATGAAATGCGCAAGTGAAGGACTAAAGGATTGACGGCCGAGTAGATACGAACAGCAGAGCTGAAAGTGGATGAATATACACTCAAGCTGACGCCATGCTGTCGATTGTTGCAAACGAGGAGAGCCCGATCCGTCCGTCTGCTGAGGTAAGCAACAACCTGGCTCTCAACACAAAGAAAGCCAAGGAAGTAATTGTGGATTTCCGTAAGACCGCTCAAATGAGCCAATTCCCACTCCTCATTGGGAATGAGGTGGTGGAGAGGGCCTCTAGTTTTAAGTTTTTAGGTGTGACTGTGTCGGAGGACCTGTCATGAGGGAGAAACATCGCCTCTGCCACAGCGAAGGCCCAACAACGCCTCTACTTCCTCAGGAAGCTGAGATGCTCAAGACTGCTCCAGAGACTCATGGTCAACTTCTACCACTGTGCAGTGGAGAGCGTGCTGACCGATGGGTTACTGGTGTGGTTTTTTCTGGTTGCACCGGCGCAGAGAAGGAGGCCATGCAGAGAGTGGTGTGAGCCGCAGGGGAGATCATTGGGGTCATCCTTCCAGACATCGCGACAGTGTACACCTCCCGTTGCATGCACCGCATGGAAAACATCCTCCAGGACAATCTACATCCAGCACACAACCTTTTTCAACCAATGGCCTCTGGGAGAAGATATAGGTCCATCAGGGCCAAAACTAGCACGTTGGACACCCCTCTGGGACATAATTGCCTCCGATACACCTCCATAACTGTGACCTGGACTTTGCATTGCTGCAAAACACTCAACAACCCCATCCCCAGCAGATGTATCTATCTATTTATTTATTGCACTAAGCACTTTACTGGTTATGGGGAGTCTATGGGGTATTTATGAGTAGTTATTATGTGTAAAGTACTGGGTGATTGATGAAATGATTCATGGAGATTAAATGATGTATAAATGTATGAATTAGTGGACAACTAAAACTACATGCCTGTCTGTGTTTTGCTCGAACAAAATTGTGTTGTTATTCTGTAACAATGACAAATAAAACTGAACTGAACTGAACTAATCGTTGCCGCGGCCACTGGAACACCATCCGTGACAGAAGAAGAGAACTTTCTCCAATGACAACGTTATAATGTGGTTTAAGTATACTAGTAATTAATACGCTATTCATCTGTCTTGCATCTTGTTTTTTTTAACTCTCCTTCGTCCATCTCCACCTGTCACGGTTCTTAGCTCATTGGAGCCCAGTCAAAAGCTATACTACCATGACATTGCTGCGCCAATGTATGAATAGTTAGGTTGCATCAAAACTAAGCAATACATAGGTATGATGTACTAAGACATTGAAATTGCTTTTCAATGGTTTGAGCGTATGACTCTGGACATGGGGTTGAGGTGGGATTCAAAACTCTTACCCTGGCAGTGGTAAGGCCATGCTCTCCCAGAAGGGCTGGACAGGGTCCAACAAAAAGAAACACAAAGGATGTATGATCAGTTAATAAATGGTCAATTTTAAGACAAAACACTCTTAGGAAATTAAGTGCAAGTCTTCCTAAAGATCTAGCAAATACCATGCAACTCTGTAAAGAAATGCCGTATGTGGCCAGGGAACCTTTTTCCACTCTCTTTGACTCTGTTTACGGCTGACCTTTCACAGCATGTCTAATCATTTAACAGCTTTCGGGGCATGTGGGCAGGAAAGTGTATGTGGCACGGGTGTTGGACTCCAAAGGGGATCAGTCTGTCTAACCCATACCTGCTCCATGTAATTGCTCCTAGTGACAAGGGAATCTAAAAC
>NC_136952.1:13308226-13353226 GCF_949987615.1 Pollachius pollachius | reverse complement strand
CTCGTGAACACAATCGTGTCATGTACTGTAATGCTGTTATTATAATCAAAGGGTAATTATATATCAATGGGTTCAAGTATCTCACACAAGGATGCATCCAGGTAGGTTTTACAGTTGTACATCATGTTCTGTGTGAAGGTTAGGAGCTCCTCCCCATACTACAGGTAATTGGTTCCTGAAGCTCATGGTTTTAAGGCGATGTTGCTGTGGCCCGAAGCAATGCTGGAGGGTGAGCAGCAAAACCAAAGGAGCTGGCCTACCCCCAGGATACTACAATATCCATATATATACATACACACATAGGTACACTGTACACTGAATGACGGCCAATATATCAATATTTGAAATATCGGCCGATATATATCGATATTGGTAATTTTCAACTCCCTACATCAGCATCAGCTCCTAAAATCAAGTATCGGTTGGGCTCTAGTATAGGGGCGTTAGGTCATTGGACAATCCGGAGAAGCCAATGTCAATGAATGACATCATTTTCTTGACTAATGCACCGTGTGTTATCAGAATGTGTTGGAGCGGAAATGACTTGTATGTGAACCTTGTTGAGGTACCATGACAAATCCCTGCTCAAATGTCACCGAAAATACAACAGCTCGCCCCATCACGCCCCCACCCAGAAAGACCTGGGGTTCCCTAGGTTTGCACTGACCTGTAAACAACCACTATGGCTGCTCCCCTGGGGGAATTGTTAAAGTTTCAAACTCCAGCACTTACATTGGACTCACCCAAGTGTGTGGATGGATTTTAAAGTCTCTATGTCCATGTCCAGTCAGGATAAAACATCAAACCTTGTCCATTTTCCAGATGTCTGCAAGACTGCAGGCGAGTACTGGAGGTTCAGAAACCCATTAGGGCTTCAAGGAAAGTCATGTAAATGCACAATCGTATCAAAGATTCAGTGGATGCCTCTCCATGTCCTCTCCAGACCCCCTTCTCCAGACTATACATAGAGTACCCTCCCCTGGCTGATTTCCAGGAAGAGATCCTTCAAATTGTTTCCTGCCCACAAACAGAGAGCAATCAAAGCTGTATTTATTATCAGTCACAAAATCTCTCCTATGCACACACACACACACACACACACACACACACACACACGTAAAGCTAACTTGCTGAGTGTTCTTGGACAGTTTGCACATTGCTTCCCGACACCCCCCCCCCCCGTCAGTGAAATTGTTTCGATGCAAGATTTGATGGTGCTTATGATGGTCTAGTGAAAGGCTTGTAAGCGTTTACACAGTTGGGCTCACCAGCTGGGCATCACAGACACTTGGGTTGGTGATTGCCCAGGTGCTGAAGGATTTAAACCGTTTAGTGTAGAAATGGTTCGGCTGTAATAATTGGCATTTACAGATACGCTTCAAAACCACCAGCAATAACAATGGTAGGGTCTGGGATGAAGTGTTTATGACGAGAATGTTCTTTTCAAGACAGAACATCGTTTTGTTCATTCTTCCATAGTCCCATTGATGGAGAAGGCTGCGCAGTGTGCAGCCTTTTAACTTCAGATCTTTTCAGACAGTACATCAAAAAGGCTGTTATATATGCCTGTGGTTAAACATGGAAATCTTTTTGCAGCGTGACAGCAGTTTAACCTTGTACTGATTGGATAAGCCTCCCAAATCCTAGTTTTCAATATTATACTTACAGAACATGAAAAAGAAACAATTATCTAGAATTAAGAGGGTTGATTCTGACTTAATTTGTTCCAGCCTCCCGGCAAGGCTGGAACCTTTTATGTTTTACACATTTTGATTGTATTAATTTCCACAATAATTGACACTAAAGCAAAGATTTGGGAATTTCAGAATCAAGTGCCTACGCTGCCAAACTTCTACGAGGAAAAAATAGATTTCACATTTGACTAAGGTATAAGTCCAGCTCTTGCTCTTGCAAGTGCTCCAATTCTCAGAAGTGTGTTACATGCAACAGTATCCCAAATGCAGTTAGTGTTCTTGAAATCATCCTATTAATATTTTTAGCTCTGTATTATTGTTCTTGACACTGTCCAAATTTGACGAGTGGCGCTGCCATATGGCATAAAGCTTGCCTGGGCATCGTGTCTAGAAAGCTTTATCAGTGGCCCACGATAGTTCCCCAACAGGCCTCTGATAAACGTGTCTGTGCATGTGTAGAGCAGAATAAACGAGGACTGTGAAAATCCACACAAATTAAATTAAGCTAGGCGTGCAGCATGAAGCCAAGTGTGTGAGTTCGTGCTTCACCGTGCCGTACCCACGCCATTGTTCTCTTTTGGACAAAGCGCCGCTCACGTCTCAGGGATGGGGGGGCGTTCTCAGCGGAGGGAGGGGGGCTCCCTTCCAACTTGAAATAACTTCAATTTTGACCCAAGCTTTATAACACCATTACAGCTGATTAGTGGGTAGGCCTGCACTTTGTTGTAAAATGGAATTATATTGTTATCGTACAATACAGCATTATATTAAGCACACGCAGGGTTGGGTCGATAAATGATAACGCCAATTCTCTAGGCTAAGCTGAGTCAAGAGGACCACCTGCCCGGTACCATAATTACAACCAGCAGGGACCAACCAGCCTCCCAAGTCATAATTATAGGAATTGAGTAGGATATAAATGTATTTAAAAGTAGATCAAATCAAGGACAATGAAGTTGAAGTGCAGTGAGTTAAGCGAACATACTCTTCATATTGAGCATGTGTTGAAATATTCTTTGCAACAAAATTAACTATGAAATTTATCTGGTATTGAATGTAGACACATTCAGGGCCATTAATCCTGACAGCACAATTTGGCTGTGAACTCGGATTGAAATTCTTTAAAATAAAACATTATCCAGCAAGAACTGGCAATGAATATAGCTCTTTTCCTGGTAAAGCTATTCGAGCTATTGAATGTTGTATCTCTTAGTTTCAGTTATTGAGCATTACGATTGTAGTCCAACCTGTGGCTTCTCCTAGAAACTACCATGAGCAGTCAATGGATGGGAGTAGGATAGGGTGGAGGTTCCACTCCACGCGGTGGAAAAGTAAGTACCACTCCACCCGGTGGAAGAGGCTGGGGCTTCCCACCTGCTCAATAATGATCTTCCAAGTGTGTTTAGAATACTAGGATAGTAAATAGCAGCAATTCAGAGTTTGACAACCATTCAATTGTGACACATTTCCCCTTCCTTCGCTTTCCGAGTGGCTTTCAAGTGGACGTGATTAATATCATTTGCATCTCTCATGTTACCCAGATCACACTGACACTCTGGACGCAAGAACCTTTTCATCACGCATTTCAAACCTAAAACACCTCAACTCGGCTCAAAAATAGAGGTTGCTGACTGGGATTGTAACAGAAGCAGAACTCTAATAAAAAGCCGAAAATAAATGTAATAATATACAATAAAAAAATGTAGTGAATTGCTGCTTGTCAGAATGGATGCACTCAACGCAATATTTGCTTCTGATATGCCAGGCGCTTGGCAATCGGTTTATGTGCCTCTATCGTTTGTGTTGTATTCTAATGGAAGCCATTAGCATGTAAACGACCAACCATCGCTCACCCGCACTGGCAAATTAACAGTGCCATTATGAGGTGGCCCACAACACACCCATACTAATGAGAGGCTTTGGTGATAAGAGCTTTCTGGTTGATCGCTGCTTGGTCTATAGGGATGACGCTGACCATGTGACACCGAGAGATTAATCAACCGAATAACGTTGTTACCGAAAAATATCAGGCCACCTCTCATACCTCCATTATTGCAATTATCAAAGTAGCAAGCAAAATATGCCAGTGAGAATTGTAAAGACCCTGCTTGTTATTATTAATTGCGCCCAACAGTTAATACATGTTACAATAGTTTGACGTTTTTCTTTCAACCTAAAAGCATTAAGCACTTTGCCCTCCAAACAGAATAGCTATATTTGCTGAAAAAAAGGTTACCGACCGGCAGTGTTGGGAAAGTTCACTTTCTTCGTGAACTAGTTCAAAGTTCAGTTCACAAATCTTAAAATGAACTAGTTCATAGTTCTTTTTTTCAATATGTTGCTGTGAGCTTTTCGTTTTTTCTGCTATTTTGAACATTGAGCCCCCTTTGTGGTTTGTCTAGGATGATATAGAGTGGTTGAATCAAGTATCGTAGCGAAATACGGTTTCTATCGTGTTTTATTGCACATTTAGCGCATTTTGTAAATCCCATTGATTTCTGTTGGAAGACTCATTACTCGTTGGCCGGAAATGGAAAGGGGGGAGTGTTCACGTTTGGTTGTAGTCTTTTCGCTCGGTTCTAGCCCTACTGATGAGACGGAGAACCGAGCAAAAAGACTACAACCAAACGTGAACAGCCCCCCTTTCCGTTTCCGGCCAACAAGCAATGATTCTATGAGATATTCTAGTCCGCTGAGCTATGAGCCAGAGAGAGCTAACGTTATGGATTGTACATATTTATAATTCGAAATTCGTCTCAGCCTTTATACCACAGATACACTAGGGTCTATAGCATATAACCGCGTTGTCTGATTACAGTTTAATTCATTTTCGACAATTGAACAGCTCTCGTTTCGAAGAATAATCACCGTGCTATTTGTTTCAATGGGAATCGCGCTGGTCTATACTTTCAAAATAAAGTGTACATATTTATAATATGAAATTCGTCCCAGCCTTTATATAACAGATACTATAGGGTCTATAGCATATAACCACCTTTTCTGATTACAGTTTAATGTAACAGTAAGCTGGCAACACCTCAACTGCAAATGAACCGCATGGAGATTACCATGGCAACCGGTCACACGCATTCCTGTGAATCGACAAATGTCCCGGAGCAACAGATTGATGAGCCAAACCCACCGGGGCTATAAGTAGGTACCAGCAGGTAGCCCTGATCCAGCCTCACTCCTTCCTTGGGCTCGACTAAAAGTGCATCAACTGGTAACCGTTTCCTCCACAGGCCGTGACACCAGAGGCTGAACTAGCTGCAGGGTAAGGGTTTTAGGTAAGGAGGCTCCTGGAGACACGACTTTTCATATTACCATTAAAGACAAGAGAAATTATGCATTGAGATAGGTGATTGGTTGGGTCCTTTCATGAACCTAAAAAGGATGTCCACCGTGTCGACAGTAGTGTAAGATTACAGTGCAAACTCAGTGTTTGAGAGAACTAAAGGATTCAGCTGAGACATGGTTTTATTTGTTTTAAAGAACCAATCCACCATGGGTTGTTGTTGCTAGACATTTGTATTTCTCAGCGTTGACCCCTCATGTCCAGGCCAACTGCGATAACAACTCCCTCTGTCGACTTCCAATCTTGCTTTCTCATTTGTTTGGGTCTCCACAAGATTAAGAAGATTTGATCCCGGTGCTTAATTGTTTTTTTTAAATGTCAGAGGCTTAATCATGCTGGCATGCATGAGCACTCACACACACACACAAACACACGCAAATATTAGTCACAAGTTAACAGATCGAACGTAAAGATGCAAGCATCTGACCCACACACATTGTATTTCCTTGACTAATGCACCGACGTATGTGTGTGCGATAGAGTGTGCACGTGCATGTGCTTGAGTTGTGGGTGTGTATGTGTAACCATGTTTTCGTGCATCAACAATTCGTGAGTATCAATTGTTTACATCAGGCTGTCTCTCCGTTGTAGACAGGATATGCACTTTATAACACACTTATCGACATGTGTGGGTGGATGTGTGTGTGTGGGCACCATGAGGATTCGAAAGGGGGAGTGAGAAAATGACTGATGGTAGATCAATAACTTGGCTGTCTGCATCTAAATTAATGAAGGCTTCAAACTGAGAGACAGAGATGGCGGATTTCTGTCACGCAAATATAGAGGAACACACACAAACACAAAGCACACACACACACAAACACACATGTGAAATGGGGTGTGGATCCGGTAAAAAAAACAGAATGGAACTGATGATGATCATGAGAATGGCAATGATGGTGATGATGTCAGACACCAATATTAGTCACTCAGCCGTTGATAAACTAATCATTCCCGTCAGTGCAAGTCGTGCGCCACATTTAAGTCCTATTACTGATGAATTTCCTCCCTAAGAATGAATCATGAATATCAGATAAGGGAAAATACGTAGTGGTCTAGAGTTTTTGACACCAAAAACTCTAAATATTCTTGGTTCCAACCCCAATGTCCACAGTCTGTCATGTAGAAATCCATACACTGCAAGAAGCCTTCCATAATGGCCTGTATCTGAATGAACTGTAAGATGCTTGGAATGACTTAATGGTAAAAACAAATCATACAAATAATTCACTGTTTTCTCTTAATACAATTATTGATGAGGATGATGTGTCTTCAAAAACATTGCGTTTGTCCCCAAAAGCCCCTGTCGTATTGCTCAGTGACATTTGGATTTCAAACTGTGCTTTGGAAATGGCACGGCTTTCTGCACTCTGCAGCCCTCTGACTCTTTCCAATCGATTTTCTTGTACACACACACACACACACACACACACACACACACACACACACACAAAGAAGAAAAACACACATGCAAAGACGTGTATATACACACAGACATACACACGCTACAGTAACCCACAATTCTTTCTGAAATTCTCATTGTTTCTAATACAGAAAAAACGACAAAAGCCTGAATGTATGTGATAATAGCAGGTCCTTATTTTCCTCAGTCTAGTGTGTGAAAAGGTAGGCAGTGGTTCAACTCACCCCAACTCGTGGTGAAGGTACGTTCAAAATAAAATTCCAAACAAATTGTTTTTGTTTGTTCTTTGTAAAAATGCTCAAAGTGCTCAGTTGCCGGCTATAAGAATGTACCTAGAACGAGACTGCCAACTGAGCACAAATGTCACTGTTTTTACCCACTAATCAAGTCCATAGGGACGAAACAGAAAAGACACAGTTCAATCCTGAATTCAATAGAAAATCATTACCGTGCTAATCAATAGGCCTTTTACGATTGAACAACTCCAACTGCTTGCCTCTCCGTCACGAAGTCTGTGAGCATGGCTATTCCGTGTGAGCACAGAATCAAGACTTGTGCATTCTGTAGTTTGTGGGAATTCTTTGACGGAATGACCCAGCAAGGGCAGTGTGTGCCTGCCATTAGTCACAGACCAGCCAACAAGCTTGGGACAGAATCGACAAGCGAGGCCAGCTTTTCTTACATGTTTGACTTGTTTTTGTTATTTCAGGCAACAAATTAATTTATATATTTAAAATCTTTGAAGAAAAGTGGAGCACACCTTTTTCAGATCACAGAGATCATTGTAGAACAATCATATTTTAAATTGATCCTTGTTCATTTTTATTCCAGTATGGCCTGAAAGGAATACGATTTTAAAATGGTTAGCCAACAGTCATTCAATTGTATCCATGCGTAACTTATGGCTGTCACATTTAATCAAATACAATGCATAGCTATACAGCAATTAAATGTTACTAATTATAGTGTTGAACTTTAAATCAAACTAATTGTCCCCATGAACATGTCTAGCAAACAACAACGTTCCATAGTGTTTGTTTGATACAGCTACTCACATATAAGCCTATACTTATATCTCCAATCCCTCTGCCATTCAACACACGACACGAAAACAGCCTTTCATTTTCTTATCTGAAAAGTAAAATGCCATTTTGTGCACTTTAAAAAATGGCAACCCCACGCAGAGAACTTCCATTAGTTGAATCCCAAACAGATCATGCTTGGTCCATACACCATAAACCAGGGGATATGGGCCTGTCTGTACGTGTGTGTGTGTGTGCACAGCACCAACACTTTAGACATGTACACGTGTGCTCCCAATCATACAGAAACACACGATGAAGAAACCCGACACTGATACACACAGGAACACACACAACTGACCTTGGTTTTACAAATGGTTCCTTATTTAAGCCGTCTCTCATACAGCAAACCATATAAGAGCCGTTCTGCCACGAAATTAATATTTTTCTTCTGGAAACACTAAATCTGAGAGTGAAGACCCCATAACCGGCACCCTCCTCATTCACAGACGGACCTGCAGTGATGGATGCTTTTGGATGTCTGGCTTCCAAACACTAGCAGAAACCATCATTCATGAACCAGAAAAACACCATCGCCTCCAATACACTCATTTATCGTTTGTGATAATATACCACTGTTTCTTTAACGATCACTTAACAACCAAAAGACGAGTTCACATTCCTTCTCGTCGTAAACAAAAAAGCAGTTGCAATACTTTACTAGAAAGAGATACTTTTACTTTGTTAGCAGGGACCCTAGAGGAAAGAGGGGCTGCACTGGGGTTGGGTAATTCAATTCTCCAATCCCTTCTCCCTCTCCATACTCAAATAAAACATCTAGAATATACCGGGGTGATGAGGTGATATATCATTCTGTAACATGCCTGTTTCTCACTGGCAGCGGGACACATTCCTTTTGTTTTATAGGGGAGTCCAGTTATTTAATGATAATATTCCAAGATATGGCATCTGAATATACCATAGGTGAACAAATCTCACAGTTGGAATTGGATAACGACCCCTGGCAGTGTTCGTGACACACTCCATCATTTGAGCTGGACAGGATCAGGAGTAATATTTGTTTGTAAGGTCTTATATTCAGTGGCGGCTGGTGATCTAAAATGTTGGTGGGGCACAGTAATAGACAGGGGGTCTGGGGGTCTGGGGTCTTGGGTCTGGGGTATTCTGGTGCATTTTGGGGATGGCCACTACCTACTATTCCTTCAGATTCAAAGCCTACATCTGACTTGCAGGGCCTGGACAAGCTTATACTGCATATACAGACCTACTTTATGGCCATTCCACCAGCCATTGCTATTTGACCCATTGTTGTTATTCTGATATTGAGACAAATCATGATCACTGTCCTATAGCGTCCATTTTTTGTGAGTCTCAATGTCTACTTCAAATGCAGTTAGAAATATGGGACAGTTGCTCAATTTTGTTTATATGCTACAGGCCAAAAGACTGAATTTATATGTAACTTACTTGGTCCTTTTAAGTATAACATTGCTTAGGGAGTCCAATTCCTCCACTGAAAAGGGTGGAACGTGCTTACAACTCTGCTAGTTAAAGATCTATCTCTTCTCTACACGTAGTTGTGTTGGGCGAATGCTGCTGAGGGAGGTAGCCTATTTGATTGATTCGCTGAATTGTCCAATCATGTGGTGATAACAAAAAAGAAAAGCGATACCATTGGCCTGGGGCACACACTGGTGCGACCCGAGGGCGAATTTTCTTGCGCCAATGAAAAGCTGTCTCTGCTTGATAGACAGCAAAAAGTTAGCAAGCTTACATTGACTTCAACGTGGCCGGCTTCCCTGACTTGGTGGAGGGCTTTATTTCGAATGACCAATAACTAGCCTAGCCCAAATCATTGACGTTTAGACGCATTTAAATGGTTGCTGGCAAAGACAAGTATGTCACACAATTAAACGAGGATAAACGCTATGCATTTTTGTTGATTTATTTCGTATTGATAATAGTTGATTAATAGTTTGCAGATATATTCAAGTGAATATTTCACGGAGGGGCGGCGCCCTAGCGCCCTCTATTGACCCACCGCCACTGCTTATATTACATCTAATCAAGGGCGTAGGAACCGGGGGGGACGGAGGGGACGTGTCCCCTCCAATATTGGAGACAGGCGCATTTGTCCCACCTAAAAATTATACCAGGGGGAGAAAAATACTTTATTTTATTTTGAAAGCGCAACACAGCGTCTTGTCACCGCTTCTTATTCTAAAAAACTGGATGATTGAGCGTGCAATTAAAGAATTGATTTGATATTTATCAGTTCATTACTGCCATTCAAAATGTGTTTTCCTTTACATTTACAAATGTATCTTTTTAGTAGAATAAAATATATTTGTGAATTTTTTCAGTGTAGTTAATTTATGACATATTTCTCTATTTCAAACCAGTAACGGATCTGTCAGGTTTCCGATATGTGTCCCCCCCAATGTTAAAATCATTCCTACGCCCCTGCATCTAATTATATTATAATTATACCTATTAAGGATTTCTCTCCACTCAGGCATTATAAGTGTGTTATGCCTCTGAAGAAGTGTGTTTCCTTTTCTCTTCCCTGTTGTAATCAATTTCTCTATATTATTGAGGGATGGCTTTGTTTTTGTTTGTTTTTTGCATTATGTGCAAAAATAAATATATTTTTCCAATGGCACAAATTACCCACACTAAAGTGTTGCTGCTCAAGAACCTCTTCCCTTCCCTACACACACATACAAATACTGTGAGTCCCCTTGGACCTCATTATATCCCACTTATCCTCAATATTACTCTTCAGCTCCTGTCTTTTTTTTCCATGATTGATTATTCAGAGATCAGACTGCATTACTTCCCTGATTCCCCAGAAACCCCTGTTATCTTCATCTCCTGACATCCTATTGATTTATTCCTGAAAGGGTCTGGAAGAACAAACACATGGATGTTCAGCCAGGTAATTTAGAAAATCCCTCATGTCCCCTTTGTGTAGTGTGGAGGCTTAGGGTTTACCAGACACACATTTTGACAGTAATCGACAGCTTGAGATTGTGGACCTTCTTCAACTTTTTGGCATTTTTTTTAAATTTTTTTATATTTGTCTCTGTATTCATTATTCAGTATTTGTTTAATTGCCACAGAAGAGCTCTGAATTAAGTTGACGTCGGAATCCTGAATAAAGTCATGTGTTTCACTTCCTCAGGGTCATGATAAGCATCACAAGTATCATTATTGATAATATGCTAGTTCTGAAAAGCATGAAGCAGGATCCAGGTATTTATTACGGTAATTCACAATTTATTTATCATATTTCTTCATTCAGCAGACGTTTTAGCCAAAGCGAAATAATGAGTTAAGATGCATGTCATTCACAAGCATGTTAAGTTCAGCATCTTAATCTAGGAGGCCTGCAGGTAGGCTGTGGACATATGGGGATCAAACTCAGAGCCTTGGAGCTGACCTCCCTAGCCACTGACACCAGCCTGCCCCTGTATGCAAGGCCTGCAAGCACAAGACAAGCATCATCCATGTAGTAGGAGGATTATCATAGCTATAGATACCTTTAACTAATGGTTGCCATTACTACTGTTCGATTCACCTCTGCATGTTTCGGTCACCAGGGACACTGGGGCCCAGATCCGCATAGGACCGTAAACTCTTATAGTTATTCGCAGATTAATAAACACAAAACCTGCGGGCACACACACGCACATACACACATATACACAAACGGCAAGCAGGAAAAGAAATATCATAGCTTAGACACATTAAAGAAACATGCATAAACACAGCGGGCATTAATGAGATTTTATGTTTAGATTCCAGACATCCTCAAGAGTGCTTTTGCACAAATACAAGTAAAAATAAAAAAAGAGTCAAGATAAACAAGGAATAGGAATGAAAGTGTTGAAAACTGCTGGCAATATTGTACATGTAGAAGCAGCAGAACATAAAAGTATCGCTATCTCTGTCAACCACCTCAGTTGCAATTATGACTTTAGAAAAAGAGAATCCTTCAACGGATAAGCTTCATTCATAGGTAGGGTTAAAATTCACCTTAGGGTACCCATGGTGATGAATAATGATGCTATTATCGTATGGCTTTCAATGAGGGCAAAGGGTAGCATGTGTTGCCTTGACGTTACACTGGCGACTTGTTTACGCTGAAACAAGCATGTAAACCAAGAGACACACACACATACAATCATTTACCACAGATACAAATCTGCACAGAAATGTAACCCTTTAGACAAACACCCAAACAAATCAATAAGCAATCTGTATTTATACCACAATCACAGTAATCATGGTCGTCGCAAGAACCAGATATTGATATTTGATTTGAATGATTGGTACTGATCCACCCCTCCCCCCATCTCCAACATAGTCATAATACCAACCATCAGACAATATACCACTCTGCAAAAGAGTAGACGGAATGATTCAGTTGGTGAACAGGAGGCATGATCAGACAATAAATCGCTGTGGAGGGAGTAGACACAATGAGTCTGGATGGGAGACAGCCTATAACGCAGTCTGTGGGTTAATATAAATGAGGCTAGCCAACATTGTATGCATAATTGTTAATATAACCCTAACCAAAGAATTCAATAGTTTAAGTTAATTTACTTCTTCACGTCTTCTCTGGCAGGCTATTGTTTAAATAAATATGAAATGTTCTCGCGATGTGGTCCCAGGCATCAATTATTTTAATTGAGATCAAATCAAACCGCTTGTATGCACCGCATAGGAGTTTAGTAACAAAACACCAATGCAGGTGGATACATCGCGGGAAAAAAATGGTATAACCCACTATGGGGGTGATTACATTCGTAATGTACATGTTGTATACAATATTCGACACAGAACACGACATGCATATGAAAAAATATTGCATATATATCTGAAATCTCATTTGAATAGTTGATTTTGATAGACTAGATCTCTCTCTTTCTCTCTCTCTCTCTAACAATCTTCCTGGGGCTACTAGGTTTAGCAGGTGACATTTAAAAGGCAGGAATGATTATTCATACACAGGTATGCTGCAGCACAGCGGCCTCAGCTATAGGACACACACACACACACACACGAGGAGATAAGCGTGCACACACACACACAAAGTAATGAAAAAAAACACGACCCCCATACAGGCTTGAGTTTCCTTTTTGGATGCGATATTCAACACGTTACATGAGCTCGTTCGACAAGAGATGAATAAATATGGCTGACTAGCTGTTGGCAATGTAAATCGCAATTGCACCGGCCA
This sequence comes from Pollachius pollachius, assembly GCF_949987615.1. Taxonomy (NCBI): domain Eukaryota; kingdom Metazoa; phylum Chordata; class Actinopteri; order Gadiformes; family Gadidae; genus Pollachius; species Pollachius pollachius. The sequence goes on along the minus strand of NC_136952.1, from coordinate 13,340,463 downwards.
ACATTACCTGCAGGCATGATTTAAAATACCTACAATTTTCATATTCTAGACCCACATTACCTCTGACACAAACAATACACAGAGGAACCAAGGGACATAGCACTTCAGCTCCTCTGCACTGGATTACCCAAGCTCAGCTTTTAGAGAGAAGATGGGATCGGACGAGTGGAAAGTGACACGGGCTGCGGAGAGGACAAAGTGCGTCAAATGAGGAACGACAGTTTCTCTTTACTGTCCTTTAGATCCGAAGCCTGAGTGGCGGCTAGCCTAATCCGCCGTCTACCCGAAATGGGATTCCTCGACCATTTCCTCTGGGGCGGAGAGGGAGATGAAGACCGCCGTGCCTGCCCAGATGCACTTGTGAATCATGAGTATTCAGGCGAAAGATGAATTCAAAAGGTGAAACATCCTTTCTGATATAATCAGACAGATAAAGAAAGAGAAAGAAAAGGTCCCTATAGTGATTTGTTTGACAGAACATTTCATAACCGTGTTCATTAATCAGGATGGAAATGGCCAATAAAGTTACAAGAAGGAAAGTACTGAGGTTAAAAAAGACAAATGCCCAAAGTAATGATTTTACTTTGAGCATTTTTCCCCCCATACTGTCTGTTTAGTTTTACGAAATGGAGCATATGGTTTTTGGGTACTCTTCCACTATTATAACATTTGATTAAGGTGTGTATGATGTGTGCTGAGGGCTCAACACCCACATGGGAGATACATTTAAGTTTACCCAAAACACTTTACATTAGCAAGCAGATTAGATTCTTGAGTTTATTAGATTAGATAACCATGATTCGAAAAAGTAGATATTAAAATATATTTATTCAAGCGTAGTCATCGTGAAATATTAACTCTGGAATTCCTCAGGGAAGATACAGACTGTGAAAAAGAAAATATCTAAATAGCATCAAATAGATCAAAGAAATGAATATACTGCCATTAAAATCACTCTGGCATGGTTGGCAAATCAAATTAATCATGATGTGTACAAATATTTTTGGAAATGGCTCACACGCGGAGTTTGAAGGAGTCATAAGTCTCCTTCAACCAAACTAGATCCGTGCAAACAGATGACCCAACTTCATCTGTATTTGCAACACAGTGAGGGTTGAAGTTGATTCTGCAGCAATTTCAGATATTATATTATATAATTACATTTAGTAATTTATTGGACAATAACATGAGGTTATTGTGCTGCACAAAATAGTTGAACATCTGGCGAATGCAGAGCAGGCATATGAATCACAAACGACAAGATAAAGACAACTTTTGTTATTATTTCATCATAAATACATTTTATACTGTTGAACTCAAGATCTCAACTGGCCGAGTAACCGACTACTGCGATTGAATTTGCCCGCTGCTCTTATCATCTCCACACACACACACACACACACACACACACACACACACACACACACACACACACACACACACACACACACACACACACACACACACACACACACACACACACACACACACAGAAAGTATAGGGGCGCTTGATTCATGTTTTGTGTGGCCAAGCAGCAGTGCTTCGGTCGGCGTGACGGTACTTCTATAAGAAGCGGAGCAACACCTTGACCCTCTGGTGTGCAGCGGTACCCCAGGGCAGCGGCGGAGCCCGACGTTATTAAGAACTGGCCACAGGTGGATGAACAACAATCACTGTGTCTGCCCCCGTGCAAAAAAACACTGACCAGGGGGTTGAAGGTCAACTGCTCATGAGGGTGGAATTCCGAAGACGCACAGCGTTGGAAGTTACACACACACACACACACACACACACACACACACACACACACACACACACACACACACACGGAATGTCCATGTGATAGATACGGTGAGCTTAGCAATCGTCTGATAGAGATAGAGAGATGGAGGAGAAGGTACTGGGGGTTAGTGATCACATTATTGAGACAGAGAGGTGGAGGAGAACGTACTGGGGGTTAGTGATCATATGATTGAGACAGAGAGGTGGAGGAGAACGTACTGGGGGTTGGTGATCATATGATTGAGACAGAGAGGTGGAGGAGAACGTACTGGGGGTTAGTGATCATCTGATAGGCAGAGTGGTGGAGGAGAAGGGTCTGGGGGTTAGTGATCATATGAGACAGAGAGGTGGAGGAGAACAGACCCGGGGTTAGTGATCATCTGATGGAGACAGAGTGGTCGAGGTGAAAGTGATGAATGAATGCATTGAAATATGTGACAGCTGAAATGAATGCAGGGACGTCGGTGATAGCTGGATGGGTACAGGAGAATATGTGATAGCTTGATGAATTGTGAGCTTGATTGAATTTAGAGATGTACTTGGGAACGCGGTCAAACCATGGAATGAATAAAAGTGTATGAAAGCAAAGGCAAACTTTTCTGAGAGCTCCAAGCGTGAAGGGGGAGTAAGTGAAAGTAAGTTTGGGAAATTAAAAAGGAACAGCAGTCAATGAACGAAGGAGAAGACACGCAAACACACCTGAGGGCCAATTAAACGCCTGCTTTGGCCTTAGAGAATCAAAGAGATTAAATAGATTTCCCCAAGCCATCACGTTGCATGGAAGGCAAGGAGGGAAATTAATTTTAAGGGAGCAAATTTGTTTATGTGCAAGGCACATTTACCATTGAACTGAAGGGCAGAAAGAACTTTTTATCCCTCAGCAAAATGAGGTTAAGAAAACCGAAAAAGGTGAACTGAGGCCAATGAGTCACGAGATCCTTTTCAAATTCAGTCTCTCATAGAGGGCGAGCGAGAATGAGAACGAGACAGAGAGAGGGACAGAGACAGAGAGATAAAGATCGTTTTTTCGGTTTTGGTGTAGGAGTACTATGCATTTTTCTATTAAATTAAACTATTCTAATGAGATTAAAAAAATATCTAAAATATTTTTTAATATGCATGTCTTGTTCCCTGTCGAATTGTGTAAATAGAAAAATGAGACTTTCAAATGTGATACTAATGTTAAAGGAGACATATTATGGTGTTTTCCCAACAAGTAAACATAGTATTTGAGTTCCAGAAAACATGTTTTTGAAGCTGTTTGCTGCAAATAGCTTTTAGGAAAAGAAATCTTGCCTACCGCTATTCCCCTCTGTTTCAGTCCCTTCAGAATGCGCTGTTTCTGGTGTCTATAGCTTTAATGCAAATGAGCTGCTGCCCATTGACCAATGAGCTGTCAGACTGAACCACAGCATGGAGGAGAAGGGATTGTTGCCGTTTGCGGACTCCTGGAGCTCTATATCATATAATAATAATAATAATAATAATAATAATATTATATATGGGTATTTATATATTATTATATCTAATATCACAGCCAAAAGCTATGTGCGCCTCGGATGATATTATGAATCATAAAGACTGCGTCTGACGCCTCTGGCACTTCCACAACAAGAAAAAGAATCGTAGTGGGGGATATCTCGGCCATGGTTGAGAGGAATTGGGGGAAAGGAACTTTGGCTTTGACTCTCTGAAGCCCATGAACCGCGACATGGAGGAGAAAGGGATTGTACTCCGGGAGCTGAGCTGCCGGACTTGCCGCCGAGCTCCCCGCGCCGGAGCTGCCGGACTGCAGTTCAGCTCCCGGAGTACACCCGCCGGAGCAGCCGGAAAGCTTTGGCCGAAGTTCAGCTCCCGGAGTACACCGCCGGAGCTTCCGGACTGCCGGCGGCCGGACGGCTCCGACGGCGGCCAAAGCTTCGGCGAGGGTAGCTCGGCGGCAGTCCGGCAGCTCAGCTCCGGGAGTAGAATCACTTTCTCCTCCATGACCCCTCCTCCGTACGCTTCGGCGGCAGTACGGCAGAGAAAGGGATTGTACTCCCGGAGTTTAGCTGCAGGGTTAGCGCCGAGTTCCCCCTGCAGGAGTTGCTTGTCCCCTGGTCCACAAAATCTTAGCTATGCTCTGATTGGAGGGGAGTGGGGAAGTGGGAGGTAATATTCAACTGTGCCCCCTTCCTACGTAGGACTTTCAGAAATGCATATCTCACTCAAAAAATCATGTACAGACTTTTTTCAAAGTTTGTATGCATGTGGGAGCACCAGAGACCCAAAACAACACCCCAAATCCCAGGAAAAGTGTTGTTTTCATAATATGTCCCCTTTAACTTGGATCATACACATTTCCCACAGATGTATCCGGCTGCAGTTGTCATAACCCCTATGAGGTTCAAACAAGCAGTTTGATTGCACGTTGTTAGAGGGAGACAGAGAGAGAGCAGGCGAGACAGACAGAGAGAGAGAGAGAGAGCCGGCGAGACAGACAGAGAGAGAGAGCGAGAAGGCGAGACAGAGAGACAGAGATTCTAAATTCAGTCAGCAGCATTGCATCATGCTAGGCTACCCTACACAATGCTCTGAGCCCTAAGTAACATGAGCTAGTGTCATGTTAACTTGCTAACTCACCAGTAGATGAGTCAAATACCCATACAGCATTGCTTACGTTATGTCGCCCATGGTCAACACAATCAAACTAAAAATAACTTCACAAGCTGTGAAGAACTGGTCACAGGTCTCGAACTGGTCTTGAGCGTTGTTTTAACATTAGAATGGTTCTGTACAATATTACTGTAGGGTTGTCATGAGCCACAAATGAGGTCTCTGCTGGATTACTGCTTCCCGTGTTACCCCCGAAGTTCAGGGGGTAAAGAAGATATGATGTTATTAACAGGTGATCAAATGAACCCTCACCTTGAAAATAACTACAGATTTCTCGGTTTGAACATTACTAGGAGGAATGTTTGGATAATGCAAGTGCACAACTCAACCTCATATATGACAGAATTATAGCGTCAGATAATTGAATGCCAGAAGTGTTACATATTATCATAATTGTATCAGTGTGCAAGGTTGGGAAGGCAAAAAGAAAATAATCATACAATAGAAACGGTTCTGAAAGGAGAAGATTAAAAGGTTTCACAGCTAAACACCATGCTACCATGTGTGTGTGTGTGTGTGTGTGTGCGGGTGTGAGTGTGGTCCATCAGTAACAAAGGTACAAACTATGGAACAGTATTACCCTACAATAATAGGCTGGAAATAAATAGTACATAATTAAACCCTGCTATCCGCCTTTGATAATATATTCTTTCTACCAACAATAAAAGGGATAAGTAGCAATAGGAATCTTCAATCTGAAAAATGCTCTTACTGAGGACCTTTTGTATGAAGGACTTATGATGAACTGTTGATGCACCCGTACAAGCATAGAGGTGCACGTGCACACTGATTGAGCTTATCTTGTGAATTATACCTTGAACTGAGCCTTTGAAAAGGCTTCAGGGAGGAGGTACTCAGACACAGGTCTGTCAAGAATGTAAGCAGAAGGAAAGACTAGAAAACATGTACAAAGTCCACTATGGAGAAGTTATTTGGGTACATCTATATATAGATGTTCATCTATCTATATATATATTTTACACACACACACATTCTGATGTTTACGTCTGCTGTACATAAATATTTGTAATGATAGCAATATTTTTGCTGAGGTGTACTGTGTAGCGACCATAATGTCTTCCTATCCATCCGTTTCGTAAGAAGGGTTACATCGGAAAAGGTTGCTAACCACACATTATGATAACACCACGGCGTTATCTCCTAGCCACTCAATAAAGGTTAACAACATCCCTGAGAGAGAGTTTGAACAGGGACACCATGTAGAGAGCCCTATACGACTCACTATATTCAGCACCATATTCAGCTGCTGTTTAAAAATCCATCATTGAGAATTGTGTGCAGAGGTTGGATAAAATAGTTTCTAGGGAAAGGTATATCTATGTCTATGAGGAGGTTTGATAAGATAGTTTCAATAGGGAAATGTATATTTATAACTATGCAGAGGTTTGATGAGATAGTTTCTAGGGAAAGGTATATCTATATCTATGAGGAGGTTTGATAAGATAGTTTCTAGGGAAAGGTATATCTATATCTATGCAGAGGTTTGGTAGGATAGTTTCAATAGGGAAAGGTATATCTATATCTATGAGGAGCTTTGATAAGATAGTTTCTAGGGAAAGGTATATCTATAACTATGCAGAGGTTTGATGAGATAGTTTCTAGGTAGAGCTATATCTATGTCTATGCAGAGGTTTGATAAGGTAGTTCCTATGGGGAAAGGTATATCTATAACTATGCAGAGGTTTGATAAGATTGTTTCAATAGGGAAAGGTATATCTATAACAATGCAGAGGTTTGATAAGATTGTTTCAATAGGGAAAGGTATATCTATAACAATGCAGAGGTTTGATAAGATAGTTTCAATAGGGAAAGGTATATCTATAACCATGCAGAGCTTTGATAAGATTGTTTCAGTAGGGAAAGGAATATTTTTAACTATGCAGAGGTTTGATAAGATAGTTTCAATAGGGAAAGGTATATCTATAACTATGCAGAGCTTTGATAAGATAGTTTCAATAGGGAAAGGTATATCTTTAACTATGCAGAGGTTTGATAAGATACATTGGGTCAGGCAGTGTTTTTCCACTGCAGCAAGTTCAAACACACAAACAGAATCAGCCACAGTTGAAAACATTCTGGCTGTTTGAACACGTCTACTGGTTGGAGGGATACATCACAAGGGGTCAGGGTTGAAATAATCTTAACTCTGAGCGGGTCCCACCCTGCAGCTGGTTGCGTCTGGTGTCCGACCACGTCTCAAGTGAACACTCTTCGAGACGGAGAGAGGGTGGAGAGGGCGAGGATAGGGAGGCAGGTAGAGACAAAGGGCAAGAAGGAGAAGTGGCAGAGTGGGTCAGAAAGAGAGAGGTAAAGAAAGGCTGGGGGATCCATTGGGACGCAGCTTAGTTGCTGCGGAGGCATATGGGAGTGAGGGCGAAGCAGAGGTGACCCACCTGACCCGCCTTGAGATAATGACCAGAAAGCGACAGAGAGAGACATAGAGCGACAGAGTGAGAGAGGGGGAACATTATTCAAGGTGGACTACAAAGTGGGAAAGTTTACTTAAGTGGTGAATGTTGAGAATTAAAATGGTATGACAATAATTGTACACCCAGTAGCAATTAGAGTATACAGGGTGGTTATAAGGGTAGGAAAATGTTTTGAATTTCTTAATTCTTATTGGAATCTTTCGGGATTGGAAGAAACAAACTACCAAAAGAATATCCTTAATGGTATAATCGAGAGTCGCTCTGAATCTGAACTACGGAACCCAGCATTGGAACTAGGGGAACAAGAAATGGAACCCAGTATTGGAATCTAACCATTGTTAGTGCCAGTGGTTGCTCAGGCAACACACTCATATACGACTGAGGAAATAGCCCTTCAATCTGGCTATACCTTCTTTTTTTTTAGACCATGACACAATGCTGTATCGCCACCGTCCTTCGCTCGTTGACCTCGTTGGCTATTTTGTCTCCACCTCAGTCGTCGTGGTTACGGAGTGACCAGGGATTAATAAGGTGCGAGGCTGAGGCTGTTTTTAGCACTTACCCACGAAGAGATACTTCAACATGTATAGACACGCACAAGCACAAACATGCATTAATGCAGACCCCAAAACGTTTACACCATTATCAGACATCCACACAGGGCTGGAAAGTACTGTTTAGTACTAACTGATTGGTTATCTACACTTTATTCCAAGGCCGGTCACAGTAAAGCAATGTAGTTAAAGGTCATTAAATAGCAGGGATTAGGCATAGATTTCAATCCTTGGGGATTGATCTTTCATGTTGGAGTCACTAGACTATCCTTCCTAAAAAAACAGAAGCTGAAGTAAATGTAAAGCCTGTTGGGGTAAATTTATATTAAACCTCTATTTCACTAGGGAAACCCATTTTCAATTGTTTCCCTAATCCATACAAGAAAGTTCCATACAAAAGTTGAAATGGATCACAGTTATACATAAGAAAAATAATAAATAAATAAGTTAGTCAATCAATGAAATGATTAACGGTTAATACCGTTTTCCACTCTAAAGAAACAAGTGCCATTCTGGTCTCTTCTTCCAGGTCTTGAACCATTGAGGGTTACCCCTGATGCTGTTGCCTTGACATTAAGCCGTTAAAAACGTGATTAGGACATAAGCCAGCATCCGTCCATTCTCTAAGCCATGGTCCCAGTGTTGCTTACCGGGGCCATTAACTGAGTAACCTAGCTACTGGACCCGCACAACACCACGCTAGGACAGAGAGGGAGAGGCCATCCCCTGTCCCTCTGTTACCTTATCTTTCCATCATGCCAACATTCATCCTTCTCCGGTCCTCGCTCTCTGCCCTGTCACCATTCTCTCCATTCAAAACGTGTGTTTGTTGAGGAGCCAGTTAAAAGTGGCACCAGCAGCTGTTCAAACACAATGACCCCCCCATGGGATCCAATATGAGTGTGTGTGTGTGTGTGTGTGTGTGTGTGTGTGTGTGTGTGTGTGTGTGTGTGTGTGTGTGTGTGTGTGTGTGTGACCCCCCAGCGTTCAACGCTGATTGCATGCTACCTATCATCAGCGCCCCAATCCTGTCTCCGTCATCACTAGGGAAACTGGATGGTGGGGGGGGGGGGGGGGGATTGGGGGCTGATAAGAGGGACGCACAGACCGAGACACGGAACCAGAAAGAGAGCGGGAGCAAGGGATGAAGCAAAACAGGGAGGGAATGAGACAGGATATGGACACACCTCTGTGCCCACATCCTGTAGTACTGTGGCCAGTGTTGAGATGTAAAGTAAGCTGAATTGACATCAAATCTGGTGGTTAATTAGAAACAAAAGACCAATACCTGAAGTATGGATCATGAGGTGGTAGCATAAGTACTAAGCAGCAAATTGTGTGATGGATCATTAAAGCCACATTTCCACCGCAGGAACTTTACCGCAGAACTAGGAACCATTGCAGTAACCAAGTGAGTTTCCATCGCAGGAACTAGGGTCTAAATTGAGTTCCATGGACTTTATTTTACCCCCAAAAACATGCCTGCTCGAGGGGTAGGAATTTCCAAAGGGTTCAGGAACCCTGGAGGTGTGGATTGCAGCACGGACATCTCTGACTGGTGGAAGGCTCGCAGCAGTTCATTTCAGCCATTTTAACATCTGTAGCCGCAAACCCGTTTATTTTGTTGACTTCAACATGCAGTAGGCTGAATCAGACAGTCTTTTAATTGCATCCATACTGGTCATCATCATTCATTCATCCTTCCCGATAGCAGTTGGCACCACAAGACAATGCTAACATGCACTGTGGGCGATGAATATAGGTTGCTTTTGATAACATGACGTTGGGCAGTTGTATTGCAAATGTTTAGTTTGGATACCAACTTCCTCTGCAAGACTGATAGCCTTTTTTTAGTAAGCAGTTGAAAATGGAAACCTACTCAACACGAACGTCTCCAAAAGGTGGATGTATTATGGAACGCACACCCACTTGACTTAATCCCTCTCATCCGCGAACTCATCTGCAACACAATTAAACACCCCATAATAATTTAATTCTCTAAATACACAGGCTGTTTTGATGAAAGTACAGCGCTATCACTGAACCACTGGATCACAGAATACAAGCTTGTATTCACAGGCTATTATGAGTTTGAGGGTTGAATACATTTTTCTCTTTCACCGCAGCTATTCTTATCGGTAAATATGCTGCATATTTGCATTGTAACCAATGGTTTGAAGTAATTTTCATGGTCAGATTTTTCTCAGTATTTCTCTCTCCTTTATTCGTTATGTGCCTGCTGTAAAGTACTTTAATTTGCCTGATTTTCACGGCTCATTAGACAGTGGTGGGAAAACAGATAACAAAGGGATGAAGGAAACCTTTTAGTCATTTGAAATGTGGTTCCTGTGACAAAAAGGTCAAGGTAATGGTGGTGGAAAGCCAAACCTTTTAGACTTTCGCCAAAAAGTGGCCAAAATAAGATGAAAACTTTTGTTGACAGATATTTTTCTGCATTATGTTTTATTCAACAGTTCAAATCCCTTTGGGATCATCGCTGCCATCTCAACTCAAGTTAAGAAAGAAAAAAAATAGAACGAAAAGCTAAACAGAGAATGATTGCCATTCTTCTAAAACCTCCAATAGAAGACAAACCAAAAATAAAATATCTCCAGAGGACACACCAAACAAATATAAAATGTGCTATCTTGTGGGACTTGAATCTTATCTGTTCTTTATATTATTTCTGCTCTTATCAAGGCGGATAGGGTCAACCCAAACTCCTCACTCCCCATTTAAAAATGCTTTTGGGAATATCAGCCCAAAAATATATTTTATCTAGTGCTGAAGGAGACTCAGGAGAGCGATAGGGCATAACACACCAACCTCAATGAATTATGTATGCGACTGTAGGTGCACAGAGAACGCTGCGTGTGCACACTACACAGGAGTGTGTGTGTGTGTGTGTGTGTGTGTGTGTGTGTGTGTGTGTGTGTGTGTGTGTGTACATATGTATGTATGTATGTATGTATGTATGTATGTATGTATGTATGTATGTATGTATGTATGTATGTATGTATGTATGTATGTATGTATGTGTGTGTGTGTGACGCTTTTGGCAACTCTTTCCCGCTAAATTCTATGCATGTGCAAAGCAGTGATAAGTCAAAGTGCCCCTGGTACGCAGCCGCTTCCTGCGTGTTCTGTAGTGTTCTGTCCCAGACAGAACACTACAGAAAACAGCTGTTTCCCACAGCATACACTCTGCAATCAAGTCATCGTTATGTACGCCACATGGTGTGTAGATCAGTCTATGAAAATGTGTGGCTTCCGTGGTAGATGGTTATGGTAAGGGGGTAAGGTAGACTCTGGGATGATTTGAGTTGCCTCAAAGTATCCACAAATCAGGGAATGAGTTCCTGCGTGCCACCATATGGAAAATCCAAACATCCTTTTTCTTATAGGATATGTTTTATTTTAATGAAATATATGAATGTATTTTTTTGGACAGAAAGATGGATTAATTTCTAAATTAACTCTGAAAATGAAATGCACCACCGTCTTGATTCCTTATCCATTTTGCATTTGCGAACCTCACTTAAATATATCATGTTCTCTTTCAACGTATTGGATGTGTCTCACATTTTTCGACGTATCGTGAACCCCGAGTAAAGTCAGCTCTTGGCACAAGAGCTGACTTGTTGTTCTCGGTAATCGAATGACAATCTGATCCAAGATCAGCCTCCATCACATTATAAAGGCGTGTCGTATGTCAAGAGTGTCGTCCTTACCAGCATTGGCATGACGAGGTCGGCGAGGTACACGAACGCCGCCCCCAGAGTGAAACCCACGGCCACAGGCACGAAGGCGAAGGCACCGTATTTCCCAGACTCCTCTGCCATACCGATCGCCGGAGCCAGCAACGACCAATAGGAAGCAGCCAGCATCACCTAGGGAGGTGATTGAAGAGATACAATAGGACAGGATGTTTACAGTTCTTATCCAAAGCAATTTCAGCTGAAATCCGAACCCATTATGTCATTGAGAAGCAGGTAGCGGTTAAGACAGAACCTTTTGAGTCACAGACCAGCCATTACACTTTTGCCTTTATTGTTGTTGTAGCAGTAGCAGTAGTAGTGATAATATTTTGAGGTGTAACTATGTGTTCATCCTTGTCTGTGTTCTGTGCATAAAAAAGACTATGTCACATATCCCAAGGGATACACCAATAAAGGCATCCAACACTGCATTAGCTCATAAAATCTGTATTAATTCCAACCTAATTGCCAACTTGCCCACCTTACCATCAAGAGTCCACAGGGTTAAGAGACAATGTGTTCGTTCTCTCTTTACAACAGGTCTATAGGGAGCACTGATAAATGGGACAAACAGAGGCTAACAGATGCTACCACGACGTGGAGATGCGCTAGCGGCTATGTTCGCCTATGGCTATAGCGGACGTCCGATTGAGAGAGAAAAGCCTATTATCTGATGCGACTGTGAGACCCAGGACATGTGCTGCGCAAGGAACATAATGAGTGGTTTTGCTCTTGTGATCTTGGGGGCTTTGTGGACCACAGCGCTAATTTGGTTCCAGGTGGAGGCGGTTGGTGAAAATACTATAGCGGAATGCCAAATAATTGGTTTTAAATATCCAGGGGAAGTGAAGCTCCTCACTGCTTCACAACCATGATTGTTGTTGCTGGAACAGAGGACCAACACAAAGAGGACCAAGAGTATTTTGCGGAAGCCCACGATCAACCAACAACGATGTGATTCTGTAGTGCATTCGGTCTACGGTACAATAATGCCTCCAGCGGTGGTGGAAATGTGTCAAGCCCTGAGAGCCCTGGTTGCTACAGGCATTGTACTGTATTTAATCTCTGCCTCTCACCCCCATCTGCCAGTCTCTCGGTCCTGCATTATTCATGAGTACACTTTACACCTTTAACGCATTATAACATTACATATGAACTCGGATATCAAATCAGCCCAGTGTTTATTCTTGCAGAGTACATATTAGTTGGTTTTGATTTGTTGTAGTGTGATACAATTTAATTATGTTGACAATATTCTGCAATGACTGTGTGTTTTCTGTCTTCAAAATGAAAAAAGAAATAGAGCTGGGAAAAACGTGGCAAGAGGATGGGAGGTAAGCGGTAATTGACCTGTCAGGGTAAATCAAATAGCTTAGAAAACCTCAGCATAAGGACTGCTAAGAACTTGACTAGCATTTTCTGAAAAAAGAAAAGTATCCTGTTAGGTTTGATCAATAGCCCCGTCAAACTGCTCCCTGAGAAGGGCAGCTACTGCCAGGCTGGTTCCTTCTCTTTAGAGGGCTGGAGTGGAGACCGGCAGGATGCCATCAATCAGCAAGACGGTTCTCATGGTATCAGACCTACTGATAACTGATCCTGTCCACGCGTCCACAAATGGATATGCATGGAGCGGGGTGGATGTGGCCAGGGGTTGCATGAGAGATGTAGTACCCATTGCCTAGGCAATGTTCCTGGAATTTTTGTATTTTCAAGACGTTTTTCAGGCCATGTGTTAAGTATTCTGGTATTGAACCCACCCTATATCAGCCAATAAGCTGGGAACCCAACATTTACATTCAAATCCATTACAAGCATATCAAACTCCAGAGTTAAGCTGTGCATATTCCACCACAGTCAACACTCAGTAAACCTGTGCATATACCAGCACAGTCAGCAATCAGGTTTACGTGGCGGAGACTCTCACTGAAGGTCGACAACAATCAAAGGATATAAATTGAAAATCAAAGTAACTCCGAAAATATCCAAGTGCTCCGTGAGCAATCTTCTAGTTCACCATTGTTTGCCAGTGTTACTCACAGTTGCCATCTATTCACACCAACCCCACTATTAGAACAATATGTCATGTCTCCAACAAGCCCTTCTGCGTCTTCCGCTATGTCTCTGATGAGGGATGACCCAAATATCGGCGTGTTGCGTGGTCCAGAGGGCCTTCCACACATACACACAGATTAAGACGTGCACTACTCCTGTCACAGCATATTTGCAAAATCTGCCTCGGACGCTTGTTGGCTGTTTGTTCCATGTCATGGGCTAATGCAGTCGGAGCTGGATCAACCAGACTGACGGCTTGTGTCAAAGTCTAATTAAAAGTCTGATGCGGTTTACGATACCGTCAAATGAGTGAAGTCAAGTCGTGCGTGGAAAATTTAAAAAGTATATCTCCGTCTAGATGAGACGCAAGACAAGAACGTACTGCTCTTCAGAACTATTTTAAGTGCACCGTCTTCTCGTCTTTTGACAGCGATGCATCGCTCGCTATAAATGCCATAACCGTTTTTATTTTACATTTCGCTCCAAGTTGCTGAGTATACAACTAAGTGGATTCCAGAGGAAAGGTTGCAGATTTCAACCAACTGAATCCCCCCCTCACCTCTCTCTTTCAAACAAAGCAGGAGAAGCTACGATGGCCTTCAAGATTAAAGTGCCAGTAGTGGGCTTCCAATATTATGGAGGCACACTACCATCTAATGTGTCAAGTGACGAGGTTCCTTGATATATTAATAAATTGTGTTTGTCATGGAGTCTCTAAAACTGTAGGTCATCTTACAAGTGAGATAGCGTTTATGCTTCAAATTGTAAAATGTGTCCTCTCCAGAGCAGATTAGCTGTTTTGTGCTGCTGTAGAAATATGGCACTGGAACATGGTGGTGGAACATGGCGGTAGATCATGGCAGTGCAGCATGGCAGAGCAACATGAAAGAGGAACATAGTTGGACAGCATGAGGGGGCTGCTTGGAAGAGGACTCGCTCCCTAGTTAGATATGAAGGGCGCATTCTACATTGACGAAAACAAAGATTTGTGTATTTGCCTATTCCAACAAATTATACATTGTTGAGAACATATTTGATATCTGGTAACTTTTTTTTCTGTTGGATGCCACTCAAGTCTGCTCCTTAAATAAATAAAGCCGCCTTTCAGAACAGTGCTAAAAGGTTAGAGGGTCCCTGAACACATTTATTTTAATACAGAGCTCAAAATAAAGTCTGCAGACATATACAGGAATGTAGAAATATTACATTTAATAACAAGTTTATTTCACTCTTCTATAGTGGCACTCTTTTAATCCACTGGCTTCTTCCGATATAAGAAAAGCAGAGAAAAAGACTCCCACAAAACCCCACACTGTTGGCCCATTGATAACCCATTTCCAAATGTTATTTCCTAATAACTCCTAATGAAACACCAGTACGCCCACCACAACAGCATAGAGCTGTGTGTACCTCATCACAGTTATCACAGCCGGTACAGTAAGGAACATCCCGCTGGGGGCTGTTCCTATATAAACCACACAATCGACCCTCAGTAATCACCCGTGATAAATCTCCATGGTTCACCGTTAAGATGCTTTCCTAAAACAACGACGAACCAATTGAACCGAACTTCCGCTTTATCAGTGTCGCCGATTGAGTCTGGCTCAGGGGGGGAGATCTCTGTGTTAATGAATGTAAAGTTTCAACACACCCTCTATAACAAACCTCCCCGACTTCACAGTCACTGTGATCCATTTCCATGGTCGGGCCAATCAAGTCGCTTTCTTAAAACGTTGCAGCGGTAATTGAACGGAATTTCCTGTTTTTGTGCGCAAACTGGGTCGTCACTCGTATGGGGGTCTCCGTGTTAAGTAATATACTGACGCCATGCGTGCTTCTTGTGCCATCTGGAGCATCAGCAGTCAGTTGCTGTGAATGACTTGCATTGTCTGCCAATCAGTCGCTGTGTGAAAAGTGTCTGAACTTCTGTTAAGGAACCATGCCTGTTGGCTCAATCAGGGGTAAGTCTTCATATTAATTAACACACCGACTGGATGATTACCAATACTCCCATTTTGAAGCAGCTGCACAACCATCCGCAATGATTTGTGGCAGAAACAGTGGCAGCCGGGGTGACTGACAATGTTTATGGAGACATGGCTGATAAAAAATAATCTCCTTCATCAGATGGCTGCCGGGGGGTTTTGTCAAAGATATTGCATCTGCTCTCTTTCAGCTTCTAAAGCCCAGGCGCTGTCTCAGACTTCACACGGAGAGAGTCCTCAATGGATCTGGAGCACAGATTTAAACAAAACCCAAGATCTTTAGAATTTGTTGTGTTGCCCCCTGCATTATGTCATCCATTAAAACATTGGTCCTTTTTTCAACACATTTTGGTGAACTTGAAATTCATATGAACTTCTCCACCAGAAGATGGCAAGTTAAATGCAAAAGAAAAATCCCTGTCAAATGTTTGTTCTACGTCAGACCGATTGATCATAAGCACGTGATTGATGATGTTAATAGCGATGTTCCAATATTTGCCGGTGTCGGATAGTAGATGGACTCATTAAATAACTTTTCTGACTATTTATAAGTAAGTATGGATGGAACCTTGAGTTTTTCAATGCTTCTAAAATGTACCACTAGGAGAAATGGGGAGCCAGGGTTCGGCATACGGCTCCTAGAATAATAGTCTCGGACATTCATATTGATTGTATGTTTGTCTGTCTGCTTGAACTGTTAAACAGTTTATACACAAATGATCCTAACCAAAAAATGAATTGAATGTATTGACTCAAGAATAGAACCTTAAATGACAAAGCAGGAGCTCAAAGCCATGGCTTCACACTTTTCTCGTCCAATTTGTTTATGAGGGAAGAGGAGAAAAGAGGAGGAGGAGAAAAGCAGAACAAAAGAGGTGACCCTCCTTCAAAGGCAGCTTAGAGTGCAGAAAAGATGCCAAATGGACCATGGACAGATAACAGTAAATTATTCAGAAAATGAGCACTGATCAAAATCACTGACTCCTTTCTTGATCAAAAGCCTAAGCAACTCAATCTTTGCTGGAATATGGTAAACCGCCAGTCTACTGATCAAGATAAAGAGTATCTTATTTGTGATCGTCTTTCACGATCACAGATAAATTTAACCAATATGCTTACATGAAGATTACTATTTACAAATGCAACATAGTTAGAGAGAATATTCTATATTCGTACGGACAAAAGCATGAAGCCTATAGCAGACAGACACAGCGTGAAGTGAAACAAGATCTCTCTTGCCTCTCACTTCTTACTTTCTGACATGTTATTCCTCTTCCCTCTTTTTCTCGTCTCCTTAAATGATTTTTTTTCGTATATAGTCACTGAATCCTTTATATTGCCTTTTACATTATTTCCATCTTTCATCCGAGCTGACAAGCCCCTCAGCCTCTTTCACAGCATCTGCTCTCACCAAGTTAACCTCAAGGGCATTATGGAATTCTCACTCTTTCCTTACTTGAAATTGGCGACTATTGTCAGAGTGTGGTTTCATTCTACCAGGTCACCTCTCATAACCTATTGAGAAGGTGTCATTTCAACCAATATATGTATGTATATTTTTTAATTGGTCTCTTGGCTATCTCTGTTGATTGGCATCCTTCAACCTAAGAGAGGAAATTAGTTTGAGACTTTGCGACACTTTAGCCTAAGCCATAATTCTGACGGACATGGTCCAGTAACAGGACCTTACCCTTAAAGGGTGATTCCGGTGTTAAATGGATTTGGGATATGTTTTGTATGATAACGAGTTGAAACGTTCGTTTTGGAGCACAAAAAACGCATATAGACGCTTTCTTCAGTTGGCTGTTTTTAGCCGATTCTATCAAAACGCTATAAACTTGGAACGATGGGGGCACTGGTTATGGTAAAAACTAAATCGCTATTTTAAACCACTTAAAAGGCTAAAAGTAGCCCGACACTTCTTTGGTAGTATAATAAGGGTCTTAACATATAAAACGAGGCATTGAGAACTTTGTAAGTGTACAGATTGTTTATTAAAAAGGACATTTTATACACACAATACCATCAGTAGATCACCCGTCGACGCCATTTTGTTTTTAAGACTCGATAGGTAGATTGACGAACACAGAGATTGTGACATCAGTCAGCAACACGCAAGCTCTGTGTTCGCCAATCTACTTCTACTCTATGTTAAGACCCTTATTATACTACCAAAGAAGTGTCGGGCTACTTTCAGCCTTTAAAGTGGTTTAAAATAGCGATTTAGTTTTTACCATAACCAGTGCCCCCATCGTCCAAGTTTATAGCGTTTTGATAGAATCGGCTAAAAACAGCCAACTGAAGAAAGCATCTATATGCGTTTTTTGTGCTCCAAAACGAACGTTTCAACTCGTTATCATACAAAACATATCCCAAATCCATTTTACACCGGAATTACCCTTTAAGGAAATGCTCCTCTACGCAAAGCAGAGGAGGGTAATGTTTCATTCGGAGTAAAGTTTTAAATGACATGCCCTAACGAGTCTTCGGGGTTCACAAAATAAATGCCTGCGCACAGCAGATTTTAAATTGAGTGGGACGATGGAAAGCAGGTAATTAACCACAGTGTAAGTGTTGGGTGAGAGAGTAAAAGGATGGAATGTGTTTTCCTGGATTCAATCTAGCTGTGCTGTTCAGGGAACATCTTTTCCCAGAAGAAAATAACATAAAATACATTGAAAATCCATCAATGGTAGTGATGGAAGCAGTGCTATTTGTTTCTGATGAAAAAACTGAAAATGCTGTTCATCAAAATAATAACAGCAGAATAACAGCTTGCTACACTTTACTTCCTAGCGTGTAAAGGCCATGTCTACCTTTACACAAATGTGTACAATAGTACCCATTTCATACTTTGTGGTATGTTTGAGTAATATTAATATTTATTGTACGTTTTATATATTATCTTTAGATTTAACAATAGCATTAAAGAAGCTCAGAAATGAAACTCCTTAATTCGGGTATCATTTCTCACATTTGCCTAGTCAGAAATATCCTCCCAATACGAAAAAAGAAAAGAAAATCAAGAAAAAACTTTAACAAAGTTTTACCAAAGTTTTACCAAAGATTGTGCTTGAGGAAAAATAATACCCCTGCCCCTGTAGAAACAATCTGACAGGCCTACCAAGGTGCCAACTCAACAAGCCTCAACTAAGAAAATGGCTTGGAGTAAAACAACACTTATCCCTACCCAGCTGTCACTGAGTCAAGATTAAGACCAAAACAAAAATGCATTTGGAGGAATTGCTAACTAGTCTCCCACTCTGTGGAAAGGAGGCCAAATTGGCCTGAGGGGTTATTTATCTCCATATTCTGTTTTTCCACATTTCTGCCTCGTTCAAATCCCCCATGGCACGCTGAACGTGCGGGCTAGTGTGGAGAACCACATACGGTCTGGGGAAAATAAGATAAAAAAATAAAAAACCTTAGGGAGCCAGAAGAACTATTGCAAACTAAATTAAACTCTGAGCTCCAGAATAAATCGCCCCTGTCGCTCACATCTTTTTGATACCGTGAGCCCTGACCAATGAAAAAAGTATTAGAATCAGAAATTGGTATCAGACGAGGTACTTTAGCCAGCTTACACCGCGGTAGACAGAGGTATCGGCCCAGGAAGGATATGAAGAGACACGGCTGGGGCAGTGGGAACCAATTGAGCAGAACCCAACAAGATCTCCCCATCTTGTGTGCGTCCATCAGGCCAATGGGGAAGGGAAGCCTTGTGGCGCAGCCATACCAGATAACCACCCTTGTAAGAGATATTGTTGGTAACAGATGAAGCACATAGGATGTAAGGGATCTGCAGGGGTTGCAGTCATGTTATATGAAAAAAATCAATGGGTTGCTCCCTGAGGCAGCTCAGGCTTATGCTATGGGGGTGTTGTAGCCAATACAACAACGTTTTGTATTCATGGATGTTTACAGTCTGAGATACTATTATTACATCTGATCTCTCATCTCCATTGAGATGGCTCCTCTACCTCTGCTATAAACTACTTTTACTTATCTACCATTTAGTCAAATACTTTCTTTGAAAGAGCATCAGGGGCCAGGAGGCCTATAGGTAGGGGCCAGTAGGCCTACAGGCAGGGGTCAGGTCGGGCCAGTAGGCCTGCAGGTAAGGGGCCAGGAGGCATACAGGTAGGGGGCCAGGTAGGGGCCAGGAGGCCAATAGGTAGGGGCCAGGAGGCCTACAGGCAGGGGTCAGGACGCAGCCAGTAGGCCTGCAGGTAAGGGGCCAGGAGGCATACAGGTAGGGGGCCAGGAGGCCTCCTGGTAGGGGGCCAGGTAGGGGCCAGGATGCCTACAGGAAGCCTACAGATAGGGAGCCAGGAGGCCAATAGGTAGGCAACAAGTAGGGGCCAGGAGACCTACAGGTAGGGGGCCAGGAGGCCTACAGGTAGGGGGCCAGGAGGCCTACAGGTAGGGGCCAGGAGGCCAACAGGTATGCTGCATACATCAGAGATGAGTACACCTAAGGAAGTCCCCCCCACTGCCCTCCAGATATAGTGTCTCATACACTAGACTTATGTTCTCCAGCATCTATCCATTCTGCTCCCGTCATCTCAACTGCTGACCTTTCCATCGTCGGCCTGTCTAGCCAAGAGCTAATTGTATTCTTATTTCCTCTCCAATTGCTTTCCTTCCAACCAGAACCAACTGGTTCCCTGCTCTTCACTCAATGTGACAATATCCGCTGAATCCACTCTCTCTCTTCTGCACCATGGAGTGATGTATTTTCAACCTTTTCCGATTATATACATGCAGCCAATAGATGACTGGACTGTTTAGGAATTTGGGAAGTCGGAGGAGTATGGATAGAAGACACACACACACACACACACACACACACACACACACACACACACACAAGCTTTATTGGTGGGGGAAAAAAAGAGAAAATCCTTTGTTTTCCTTCCTTCTAGTGCCAACATGTCCTTTTAGTCACTGCAACGTTGATCGTACTGCGTGCTTTCATTGTCCTCAGCCTCACTTGTTAGTCCCCATCGTTCCCTCCTTCCAAAGTGATATTAGCAGTCCTTGTCTATCCCACCACAACAACTCAGAACCAGCAGAGATTAGGCAATTAAGAGGAAAACATACACAGCTGCTTCTTAGCAAACTAACTGAAAGGTTCAATTAGTTTGTACTCCACAATGGTTTACGGGGGGAGCGGCACCAGGAAAAGCAACAGAGTCTCTGTGATTGATAGAATTAAAAATGTTCATTGCATTCACAATTTTCCTCCAGAAGAGAAAATGTGCGCACCTGTCGGTTATAAGTTATGAAACTATATGACTAATTTAGATTGAAAGTCACCGTTAAATGATGTGGAATCTTCTGTCAGGGGCTGATTTGAGTGAGCACGAAATTGGGCATTGGTCTCCCAGAGTGATAGTTTGATGGATCTGCTAAATGTATGCTATGGACAAAAAAACAATCAGCGGAAAATTGGATAATATCCAATTTGAAATAAAAATGCATTACTCTATGTCGTATATTGTAATAGTCATCATAAGTTCATATAAAGTTTTGCTGTAGGATCTTTTCTTTCTTGGAATATTATATTGAATCTTTACCCTATAAAAAAACAAAAAGATGTGCATTGAATAATGCATACATCTTTACAGCACAAGCTGCCATTTTAGCGCAAAAAAAGTATGTTGTGTGGTTGCCGTCCATTCAGGCTTAAAAAATTTGGTCTATCTTCTTCTTCTTTTTTATACAATTCTCTATGATGGGTCGCCCTAATTTAGCATAGAAAATGCCAGCTCCAAAGTTAGTATATGAAATACATCCTTGGCTTTGGTGCCAAGGTTAACCATCTCTTTTAAGTCCTTTGATTCCCTTGAAAACGGAATTGACTAATGCATCCCTGCACTTGCCCATCCTCTCCCTTGCCTCAATATCCACAAAAAAGCATTCATTAACAATCTTGACAAAAGCCAGCATGTGGCTCAGGAGTGTTGAGGTGTCCCTTAGTGCTCGCCCGACGAGCTGGCTGTCGCCTTGCATGGTTGACACCACCGTCAGTGTGAATGTGTGCATGAATGGGTGAATGTTAGGTAATATTTTAAAGCACTTCGAGTGACTACTGGTTAGAAAAGTGCTGCATATAATGCAGTCCATTTACCATTCAATCCAAAGTTCACCCACTTGACGGATACACTGCATAAACGACTGAACATTGTACTATAGCCATACGAAGCAGCGCACACTGTGGTTTAAATCATTTATTTTTACCAGATTTTAGGAAACTGGGGGGGTTAAATTACTCGGGTCACCTTTCAGGCCACGCTAGGGATTTCCACTATAAACACATTACGTTATGGAGTATGTACGTCCTGCGCCCTTGCTCGTAGTACATAGCAATGCCGAAATAGATGGGCCAAGCGACAGTCCAGCAGATGGCGGTAATGAAATACTTCGGAAAGCCAGTGCCTTACGTCAGAGGAACGTAGCTCCTAACGTGCCTCATACAGCAATGTTACTGCTTTCACTAGCAAAACAGCCGTACCGGCAGTGGTCCAGAAGTGTTACTAGGTCTTGATCAGGCAACTTGGCGGAGCAGATTTCCCGGAATATCTATCCCTGTGCCCTTTTCACACATGACCCCATTGAGGAAATGTTCTGGGACATGAACAAACATGTGATGTTGTTATTGAACACATTGTACGGTAATACCTGTAAATAACTTTGAAGGAAGGATTTAATGTATATATATATATATAATTGATTTTTACGCTTAACAACAACACTGACATTTTGAGGTCATGTCGGCATAGACTACTGAGCAAATACTAAGACATGGTAGTGGTTTGCTGTCCATGTGTATTCCTCCGTTCCCTCGCATTCCAGCACTCAATTACATGACCCACTAAAAGCCTTCTGATTGCCTTCCGCAAAATAATGAAAGCTAGAGGTTGGGTGTTGATTCCACCTCGATATCTTCTTATTTGCAATAACCCTCCAGCTGTTCAACACTAGGTTACAAAGTGATTTGAAGCACAAGGCAAAACTCTATTTGGAAAAGATGGAGCTATGACTGAATATAGGGTCCAAAACATCCCGATAAAGTGTGAAAAGATAAAACAGAAGTCTCAGGGGAAATAAGTGCAGAAAGAAAATGGAGCCAAGAAATTGGAGAAGTAAAAGTGAGAAACAAAACAACAACATGTCGAAAAGGTTTCAGGTTGTCACTCAAAACTGAAGACACTTAATCCTGGGAGCCTTTTAAGTGTGTGACATGTTATCGTTGGGGTTTACAACACTTCCTTATGAAGTAATTAGGATATTTCACAGTGACATGAATATGTTGTAGGACAACTAATCGTTATTACCAACAGTAAACAAAAGATTGTGTAACACTTCATAATAAGGATACAATAAGTAAGCACTAATTAACATTAATGCAGTAACTAACAGTTTACAAACCATTAGTTAACAGTTAACGAATGGTCTAGTAACCATTTCCAAATGGCGTTCATGGTGACTAGGTATTAATTAATACATTATTTTATAGGCTTAAATAATAATGATTGATGAGGACTAAGGGTAAAGGTTCAACCATAACCCTATTAGATAATGTATAAATTAATACCTTAGTTAATATGTCCATCATTACCTTATGAACATTACTACCATTAGTTAACATGAACAATTATGACTATACCATTATTTAACAGTTAATTAATTGTGGGTTAATTCTTATTACTGCATTAACAACTGTTAAACAGTATTGTACTCTTTTTGACAGATGACTGACCTAGACACGAGTGCATGCATTGCACAGGCTAAAAGGCACCGGAATAGGGACCACAGCCACATATCAAAGCTATCTTCCCGCTAGCCGTGCACACATGTTTAGATGGACGGACACACAGACACACATAGTGCAGTCACAGACTGCAGTGTTAGACTAATCCCAATACTTACAGAAAATGTTGACGGGGTTCGCTCCGTTAAATATCAAGCGGCAGCGACAGGTTCACTCCAGCCCCCTTCCACACTGAGACATGAGCTGGTAGTGGCTTGGTTGCCAGCACAGACAGGGTTTGGTTATGTTCTTTAGGGGTGGGGTGCTATTTGGAATTGTATTGTATTGTATTGTTCTAGTTTTGCATTGGCACATGTATAAGACTATTTCAACACTAGAGTCCCTGGAATTGCGTTTTGGATCACACAAGGTATCATGGACGAGGAGCATCGCCTGGTGGGACTCATCAACCACACCATGAAAATGAACGCTACATATTTGCTCTGCGCAAGATTTGGATTAACAAGAGCAGCCGCCATGGGTGCTGGGTGCTCGGCCCCCTTGCCTGGAAATTGAGTCAGGGGATAGGGAGAAACTGATGATGGAGGAGACAGAGTGAAATTAAAATTGTAATAAAAAAAAAAGAAAAACGGACGAGAGATACGAGAGCACTGTGTGTGTGTGTGTGTGTGTGTGTGTGTGTGTGTGTGTGTGTGTGTGTGTGTGTGTGTGTGTGTGTGTGTGTGTGTGTGTGTGTGTGTGTGTGTGTGTGTGTGTGTGTGCGCACGCACACACACACACACACAACTTCTACAGCATACTAAAATAGCTTCACCCGCCCCTTCACAATGTATGCATCGACCTGAATATACAGTGTGCATTGTAGAATACTGAATAAACCCAAGGACTGTTTTTGCGTCAGCGGGAGCAGATGAGGAGCATGACTTTTTCAACACGAGAAGCCCTGAAATCTGAAAAAGCGTTTGGATCGCAGAAGGTATCCTGAACGAGGAGCTTGGCCTGGTGGGACTCATCAACCACACCTAGAAAATACAAAATGCCTCGTACCGTTGCCTAACTCCGCCGGACCGAGCCGAGGCTGCAAGGCTGCCGCATAAGGACACATGTTGAGTACTGTTTATGAAAGCCCAGTCCTGAATAAACATTTGGGTTATCTGTCTCCTGTATATCCTGGTATTTACATATAATACCATAACACGCATTAACGCGGCGGCAGTAGGGGACCGAGAGCGGATTGATGCTGAGGCTTGTTGATCCCCTCAGTATGCCCGCACACCGGAGTTGCTATTCAAGGCTATGCACAATTCCAAGATTCCACGGTTTCCAAACAGAAGGGAAAGGATTTTCGATCATCAAACATACTCAAATACAACAAAGATTGCTGAATAGAACTGAAGGAAAAACCTTATAAAATAAAAAGTATTTGAAATAAATGTATTACTTCCAACAATTCTACTACAGAATTGTGTAAACATCACAGAAGCGGAAAGACCACTACTATCAACGCCAAAGAAGCCCTTAACTCCCAAAGAGAAGAAGGGAGGAGCTAGAGAGACAACACAATGCTTGATTGACACAAGGAGGAGGTGATCAGGAAATGCTTGTTGACAGTATGACGGGGCATACAGTTCGGAGATTAGAGTTTAACATCCTGCTGGGATTGAGTCGCTCCAATCTCCAAACAAACTGACAGTGGAAGGAAAGGGACACAGAGCAGTCATGGCTCCGGATTCACAGATTCTCTGAGTCACAAAACAACAAGCGCTCAACCAGCAGGGCTGGCAGTTGATGCCCTGCTTCTGACCAATCACCGGGAAGCTGGAGATTAATAGGATATCACCAGAGATTCAGGAAACTGAACACCGGTCTGTACTTTCCACTATTTACCTATATGTCAGGCATCAGAATACACAACCGGACACATACAACAAGTTTCTCCTCAATCCGCTTCTAGCTTTTGTGTGTGTGCTTGTGTGTGTTTGTGCATTTGCGTGCGTGTGCATGTGTGTGTGTCTCACCCCAGCTGCGAAGCCTAAACTGCCATCCAAAATGCGTTTCTGAAAGACAAGCAAAGGGTACAGTTAATTAGAGAAAGGAAGATAGAAAGAACGAGAATCAAACCATGAGAGTAGTTGTCTTCAACGTTACAGGTCTGCAATAGGACTGAAACATCAAACATGAGTGATATGCTCCCAAGAGTACTCAGAACACCCAAATAAGTTCAAAGATATGTTGAAGAAAGTCAATAGTATGTCCTGAGACAAACTTTACTTTTAATGTGCAATACGGATATTATTTGCATCGAAATGGAATAAAAGAGTCATATACAACAGTCAAGTAAAAACGTGTTGTACATCCCCCACAGTTACAGTCAACACCTTGAGCAGGAGCCCAGAAAGACGAGTCCCTGCTTCCAGGAATGGGTGCCACAATGGCCAAAAAGAATAGTAGCCTCAAGGAAAGGCCATTTATCAGTGAAGAATTAAAATACAAAAGGAAAAGCAAGGCAAGATTCAATACAGAAAAAAATATGGAGTATTCAATTGGACTAAACTTGATAGACTTTCATCAGTAATTTCTCCACCAATGTTAAGTCACTTTATGTGAGAGCCCTTTCTGATAATGACTGTAAGATGCTTTAGATTTAAAAAAAAGCATCCATCATATGGCCACTGTAATGATCCAATGTCGTCTATATAATTGCAATAACATAATATGATGATGATGGTGTTGTTGTACCTGTCTGCTGGAGAAGATGAAGACGAGGGCGGCGCCAGCAGCCGTCAGGGCCCAGGTGAACAGAGTGCCCAGGAAGGCCTGAGTGACAGGGCTGTAGCCTGGCAGCATGGTGCCTATCTCACACACACACACACACACAATTTCTTATGTTATCTAGCTTTATTGGACGAAAACATTTCTGTTTTCCTTCCTTCTATTGCCAATCTCGTCTACTAAAACCCAAAATAAACTATGTTTTCCATCAGCATATGCCAGGATTATCTGCGACTGGCAGACAAGGCCACTAGTGAATTCTACGCAATGGAAGTTTACCTCTGGCAGTGACATTTAAAACCAACACATTACATTGGTGATATTGGGATTTACGAAAGCTTACACTATTACAAACTGACTACACCAGCTCAACTCGATTCTCCAAAATTATTTTGCATGAAACGTCAAACCTGTAGTTATTTACATAAGAATGCAGAGTGTTTCTCACGTTCAACATTCAACTCTGCATAACCTGAAAGACTCCTTATCTAATAATCACATACAATCCATTTGAAAACACCAAGAATGGAAGGCTAAATCGTTTGCATTAGTCAATCATCTGGAAAACAAGTGATGTGGCAGTTCCTGTAACTTCCCTTCATATTTTTTTTTATAAGTGTACACACCAGTCTTGCTACCAGGTATCAAGTCCGAGTTTGAAATCATTGTAAGTAAATTTAAACATTACAGGACATACCACGGTGTTTCCCGAAAACATTAGACAGCATCTTATCTTGAGCATAAATCCATCTCAGTTTTACTTTTGTTTTGAGGCTACACTATTTGTTTTGGGAATGTTTGGCTGTGTTATGGTTTATATGTGTATGATTCATTTCATGATCATAACCATGCAAACATACGTTATTTGTATACTTTGTATCACAGCATAAAGCAACAAAACTATTTAAGCAATTGTATGTCACAATGAATGCAGAGCAGTTAAACCATCCAGCCTATCGTTACAGACAACAGATAACACTTGCTGGTCTACATAACGCCGAAACACGAACACAATTCAAAACACTTTGAATAGATTTGCTTGTATACACACGACCGTATAACTTGCCGCTTTTCGCAGTTTATTTCGGTCAAATGTCTTCATGCAGGTCTACTTACAGCTCGTTCCACTGGCCCCTCTCGAATCTTATGTATTTACTTCCTGCTTCCCAGTACACGTGTCTCTGACAGTTTGAATCCCGCCCTCTCGCATAGCGTATTGGTTAATATCCCCGTGACGAAATGCTTTGGGTGGATAAAAAAATATGTTCCTCGAATATAAAATGAACACGCTGTATGTTTATTTTAAATCAGTCATTTATATTTCAGGATGTTTAATTATGTAGATTAACTAAGTCAAGGAACCTGTAAAACAGGATAAAAGGGTGAGGCTCAATATAAGAGCCTAATCCTCATCATGGTCAAAAGTCAATTTGATTATGTCTTTATTCAAACTTCCAGCTCATGTGTGGTACATCAGAAGTCTGATTCTTTTATACCAATACCATCTTACTAGCAATATATATTATCAATAAATTTGTTGCAATTATTCTTCATTACTTAGACAATTGTATTGTATTATATTGGTCTGTGATTGCATATGTGTATGTATGTGTGCGCGCCTGTGTGTGTGTGTGCGTGCGTGAGTGTGTGTGTGTGTGTGTGCGTGTGTGTTTTTTGTCGGTGGGTGTGTGTCAGTGTGTGTGACTGTGTGTGTGCATGTGTGTGTGTGTGTGTGTGTGTTGGTGTATGCATGTGCGTGTGTGTGTGTGTGTGTGTGTGTGTGTGTGTGTGTGTGTGCATGTGTCTGCATGTGCGTGTGTGCTTTTACAAGGCGTCCAGGGGAAGCGGTTTTCTTTGTGGAATGTCTCCCCCCACCCACCAGAAGGTCTACAGGAGGTTCTTCCTCTGCTCCCCCGACCCCGTCGACCCCTCTGCCGCGGCTCCAAAGCATCCTGAACTTTGACCTTCACCCTGATCATTAGCACCGGATGCTAACCGCCGCACCACTCTGCCGAGACCATAAAACACATGCGAAGATAAGATCAAATCATGAATCACATGTAATACGATCAAATCATGAACAACATGTCGAGATACAATGAAATCATGAGTCATAGGTGATACGATCAAATCATGAATCCCATGTAATACGATCAAATCATGAACAACATGTCGAGATACAATGAAATCATGAGTCATAGGTGATACGATCAAATCATGAATCCCATGTAATACGATCAAATCATGAACAACATGTCAAGATACAATGAAATCATGAGTCATAGGTGATACGATCAAATCATGAATCCCATGTAATACGATCAAATCATGAACAACATGTCAAGATACAATGAAATCATGAGTCATAGGTGATACGATCAAATCATGAATCACATGTAATACAATCAAATCATGAACAACATGTCAAGATACAATGAAATCATGAGTCATAGGTGATACGATCAAATCATGAATCACATGACGATTTGATTAAATAGATGCCATCTGAGGCTGTAATGTCATCCGTGTGTATGGGTATGAAAATACATCTTTCAATGCTATAGTCCACATTCTTCCAGTCCAAGTTCACAATGAGTCATACCCAGAATTCAGTTTATTTTCCCTGGTGCCACAGGCTAATATATCAAGCCATTACATTTTCCATCCATCCATATTTCTATCCATCCATCTGTCCAATGAGAAACTAATTCATCATACCATCCATCTGTCTATCCATCAGTCCATCTATTAACTCATTCATTCATCCATCTAGTCATCCATTAATCTATTCATTAAAGGGATAGCCGCGATGTTAGTTTGTTGGGTTAACCTTTCCTTTATGTGAGCCACTTGCAGAGTTACAGTAGGCTACAGATTTACAGATCAGAATGTTCATGTGAGGGAAATACACTTTCAAATACATTCCAAAGATTTATGTATGTGTATGTGTGATTACCTGTGCGTGTGTGTGTAACTAAGAAGAGGTGTATTTTGCCCTATGAAGAACCAACCTTATGTGTGAACTTATTCACTAACGGAAACTACAAAGGCATTTTTCAACTTTTATTGGGACAAGTAAAAAAAGGGAAAGAAAGAGCGGGAGTGAAAGAGAGAGAAAGAGGGAGAGAGAGAGAGAGTGAGAGAGAGAGAGAGAGAGAGAGAGAGAGAGAGAGAGAGAGGGAGAGGAAAAGTAATTTGATGCAAAAAAGTGTAAGCGAGACACCGAGTTTTAGAGTCTCGGGGGAACATATCAATGAGATTCATGGTTTTGGTAAAAGGTAGCACTATCTTTCCAACATTAAGACTCTTTCAATTATGTTGTCTTCCACTGGCAACATCGGCTAGTATTATTAATTATTCAGTTGTCATTGTCTGTGTGACAACGACTTGAATTTGTTTATGTCTAAGGAGAGACAGCGGAGATACAAGAGAGAACAAGAGAATGGAATGTGCTTTAATGACAAAAATGTGTACACATAGTAGATGGAAAATTATACATTGGAGTTGGAGTTGATAGGGATAAAGTAGGGAAAACATACTGTCAATCTGTATGGACGTACCCAGTAATTTCCTTTTATAGCTAGATCGTCTGAGGAAGTTGAAAATATAATGTCATGAATAATGATCATTTGATTTGATTGTTGAGAAATATGACAGCAGTCAAAAGGGTAAGCTGTGGGCCAAGATAAAAATGATTGAACAGGATCGCTTGAACTTGCGTTTGGTCGATCGCAGGCCTGTGATGTGTAGTGGTGATGGAGTAGAAGATGTAGGAATTCTGGGGGATGATCCCGGGGTATTCCAGCAATGCGTGTCTGAGTAGCAACAACACACGTAGACAATCACTCATCTTAGACCATTCATCTTTTTTAAACCCCCGCCCCACCCCCCTTACCCTCTGTTTACCATCCCTCCTTCTGTCTCTCTATCTCCGGCTCATCTCTCTCTCTCCATCCCTCCTTTCTTTGCATCCATGTTTTTTACAACCGATGCGTAGCCCGTGTCTGCTCTTGACGAATGGGGCGCCCAGAACACAAACACAGAGGTGGAGTTGGGGTGTGTGTGTGTGTGTGGTGGGGACTTTGAGGGGCAGAACAATGGTGCAAGAAACAACACCGGTGTCAAAACAAAAACGCACCCAATCCGTCCCATTTGCAAAGATAAACTATTTTTCGAGTGGCGCTTAAAGGTGGGTGGGATAAGTGTGTGTTGCGTGTGTAGTCTGGTAAACTGTGTTTGTGTGTGTGGGCCTCTGTGTGTGTGTGTGTGTGTGTGGGCCTCTGTGTGTGTGTGTGTGTGTGTGTGTGTGTGTGTGTGTGTGTGTGTGTGTGTGTGTGTGTGTGTGTGTGTAGTGTTTGTGTGTGTGGGGCTCTGTGTGTGTGTGTGTGTGTGTGTGTGTGTGTGTGTGTGTGTGTGTGACCCCCCACTGAACTGTAAAAGCAGTGCAGGGGGTCCGCAGAGAAAAGAAAAAAGAAAGGTGTGGGTGAGAGGAAAAGATTGTTTGGAGAATACGGAAAAGTGTAAAAGGAGGCTAAGGAGGAGGAGGAGAGAAGGAAGGAAGAAAGAAAGAGAGAGAGAGCGCGAAAGAGAGAGAGAGAGAGAGAGAGAGACAGAGAGGGAGAGAGAGAGAGAGAGAGATAGTGGTGGCCTGGGCAATTATGACAACATAGTATGGTAGCAGTTGGGCCACACTTCACCTTGGTAACTGCACAACAGCGAGAGATTGTGTGTGTGTGTGTGTGTGTGTGTGTGTGTGTGTGTGTGTGTGTGTGTGTGTGTGTGTGTGTGTGTGTGTGCGTGTGTGTGTGTGTGTGTGTGTGCAATTGTTGGCAAGCCAAGGTGCAGCTTATCACAGACAGAGGTGGAAGATGGAGGGGGGGGGGATAGTCCAAACAGATCCTAATGCCCACACACACTCCCAGACTCACACACATACACACATTCCAAGACATAAACACACACTCCCAGACACACACAGCCACACCAGGAGGTATGGCCCCCACCGAGTAGGGAGAAGTGTATATAAGAGGGTCCCGTAGAGGGGGAGTCAGACGACCGTACGAACAAGTTCCTTCTTCTTCTCCTGCTTTCTTGGCTTTCTTCAGTTGTTGTTTTTTCACAGGAACTTCTGTTTTTGTTGTGGCACCCTGCTCACGTGTGTATAATTGTGTTTGTTTGTGTGTGTTTGTGTGTTTGTGTGTGTGTGTGTGTGTGTGTGTGTGTGTGTGTGTGTTTAAGTGTGTAGACCACAGCTGAATAGTGACTTTTCGGACTGAATGAGAAATGTGGTGTCAACTGACGCTCTCCACTGTGGATCTGAGAGGATGCAGGATTTTACAGCTGTGTTTGTGAAAAGTCAACTGTTTGGGTGATTTCTTCGATTTTCTCTCTCCCTTTTTTGCTGTATAAACAAAAAAGAACGGCTAAGGGTTCTTAAAAAATTCCAGCTCTTTAGTCCAATAAAAAATACGATTTCTTTTCTCATTTTCTCGTCACGTCATTTGAATGCATTCAACGACCAAGATGGATTACCCCTTTTTACCGGACCTCGACTACAACGACAACAACAATCTCACGGACAGGGACGAGCTATTCCTCCCCGTCAAAATGGACGCGTTCAGCATCACCATCGCCGTCCTCTACCTGGTCATCTGCGTGCTGGGCTTGGCGGGAAACTCCCTTGTGGTGGTGGCCATTTTAAAACTGGACAAAATGGCGTCGGCCACCACCGTGTACATCTTCAACCTGGCGCTGGCCGACGGCCTCTTCATGGTGGGGCTGCCCTTCGTGGCAATCCAGAACTTCACGAACCGCTGGGACTTTGGCGACGCGGCGTGCAAGCTGGTCATGGTCCTGGACGGCATCAACCAGTTCACCAGCGTCTTCTGCTTGACGGTGATGAGCGTGGATCGCTACATGGCGCTGGTCGACCCGCTCCGCTTCGCCCGCTGGCGAACGCCCGCCCGCGCCAAGATGGTGTCGGCGGGCCTGTGGCTCTTCTCCCTGGTGCCCGTGCTGCCCATGGCGCTGAACTTCTCGGCCCAGAGCGACCTGTGCATCCTGGACCCGGAAATGATCTCCGAGTCCCGGTGGCTGGGCTTCCTTACCTACACCTTTGTGCTGGGCTTCGCGCTTCCCTTCACCGTGATGACCGCCTCGTACGCCGCGCTGGTCGTCACGCTGAGGTCCCAGCGGATTCGGGCGGGACGTCCCGCCGCGCTCCACGAGGGTCAGCGGCTGGAGCGGCAGGTGACCAAGATGGTGGTGGCGGTGGTGGTGGTGTTTGGCGTGTGCTGGCTGCCGTTCTACGCCTTCAACTTCTGCTCGCTGTACCGCATCGAACGGGTGCTCTACTTCGCCCGGGGGTTCGAGTTCGTGGTGGTGCTGTCGTACTCCTGGAGCTGCGCTAACCCCATCCTCTACGCCTGCCACTCGGAGGCCTTCCGACGCC